>NC_139222.1:251599644-251879644 GCF_055691185.1 Crinia signifera
CCAGTTACAGATGTCCCCAGTAGTGCCAGTTACATATCATGTCCCCAGTAGTGCCAGTTACAGATGTCCCCAGTAGTGCCAATTACAGATGTCCCCAGTAGTGCCAGTTACAGATGTCCCCAGTAGTGCCAGTTACAGATGTCCCCAGTAATGCCAGTTACATATCATGTCCCCAGCAGTGCCAGTTACAGATGTCCCCAGTAGTGCCAGTTACAGATGTCCTCAGTAGTGCCAGTTACAGATGTCCCCAGTAGTGCCAGTTACAGATGTCCCCAGTAGTGCCAGTTACAGATGTCCCCAGTAGTGCCAGTTACAGATGTCCCCAGTAGTGCCAGTTACAGATGTCCCCAGTAGTGCCAGTTACATATCATGTCCCCAGCAGTGCCAGTTACAGATGTCCCCAGTAGTGCCAGTTACAGATGTCCCTAGTAGTGCCAGTTACAGATGTCCCTAGTAGTGCCAGTTAGAGATGTCCCCAGTAGTGCCAGTTACAGATGTCCCCAGTAGTGCCAGTTACAGATGTCCCCAGTAGTGCCAGTTACAGATGTCCCCAGTAGTGCCAGTTACAGATGTCCTCAGTAGTGCCAGTTACAGATGTCCCCAGTAATGCCAGTTACAGATGTCCCCAGTAGTGCCAGTTACAGATGTCCCCAGTAGTGACAGTTACATATCATGTCCCCAGCAGTGCCAGTTACAGATGTCCCCAGTAGTGCCAGTTACAGATGTCCCTAGTAGTGCCAGTTACAGATGTCCCCAGTAGTGCCAGTTACAGATGTCCCCAGTAGTGCCAGTTACAGATGTCCCCAGTAGTGCCAGTTACAGATGTCCCCAGTAGTGCCAGTTACAGATGTCCCCAGTAGTGCCAGTTACAGATGTCCTCAGTAGTGCCAGTTACAGATGTCCCCAGTAATGCCAGTTACAGATGTCCCCAGTAGTGCCAGTCACAGATGTCCCCAGTAGTGCCAGTTACAGATGTCCCCAGTAGTGCCAGTTACATATCATGTCCCCAGCAGTGCCAGTTACAGATGTCCCCAGTAGTGCCAGTTACAGATGTCCCTAGTAGTGCCAGTTACAGATGTCCCTAGTAGTGCCAGTTACAGATGTCCCCAGTAGTGCCAGTTACAGATGTCCCCAGTAGTGCCAGTTACAGATGTCCCCAGTAGTGCCAGTTAAAGATGTCCCCAGCAGTGCCCGTTACAGATGTCCCCAGTAGTGCCAGTTACAGATGTCCCCAGTAGTGCCAGTTACAGATGTCCCCAGTAGTGCCAGTTACAGATGTCCCTAGTAGGTTTTTAGCACAACAAAAAAAGTACATTCTGGAAACTATGGTTTCGGAATCACTTGGATAAGGGATACTCAACCTGTACATTGTGCAAAGACCTACTGCATTAAAGGCTTACCTAATAATTGTATGCAAACCCAATGGCTTTTGTATAACTACAATGATGGATGGACTGTGCATGTGCAACATCCTTTCCGCATGTGATGAATGGGTCCAGCTGCATCGCATTCAATGCCCCAGTTTTGGGACAGGACTGGGTCCGCGACGAGGACAGTTTTTAAAAATGGTGCCACCTTTTTGTAGGTATGCACCATACAGAGTCTTACCCTTTCAGCAGAGATTTCCTGGCTCCAGTACAGGAGTTCTGTTGCCCATTCTGAGTAAGCCGGGGCTTATGAACATCACAAATTACGGTTGCTGTGATGATCTGATGCTACATTCAGACAAAGCACTTGGATATGCAATGCCTGCAGGTGGCGCATATTTTCTTCAAACATCTCCTGCAGCGTGAACATATTTGTTGCATTGCTGCTGCATCCAAAAAATGTAGCAGTGACGCAAATACTGTAGCGTCCACATATGAATTTGCCTCTTAAACAGGAGTTCCTCTCCATATTTTTTATATAGCGCATACAGAGTATAGTTGAACATTCACATCAGTCCCTGCCACAGAGGAGCTTACAATCTATATTCCCTACCACATGTACACGCACACACAGACATTCTTGAGTTAATTTTTGTTGGGAGCCTACCAGTATATTTTTGGATTGTTGGAGGAAAACAGAGAACCCGGAGGAAACCCACGCAAGTACGGGGAGAATATACAAACTCCGCACAGTCAGAGCCATGGTGGGAGTCGAACTCATGACCTCAGTGCTGTGAGGCAGTAATGCTAACCATTACACCATCCGTACTGCCCCATATACACAATGCCATTAAATGAAATGTTATGCATTCTTATGGGATGCTAATAGACCTAGCAGATAATATTAATAATTATTTCTGCTCAGTATTCACTGCTGAAAGAGAGGGGAAGGGGCCACAGTTAAGTTGCAAGTATGGTCAGAAAACTGAGGGAGAGACAAGTACATTTACAGAGGAGAAAGTCCTCACAGAACTCTCAAAACTGAAAGTGGAAAAATCAATGGGGGTAGATGGGATACATCCAAGGATACTAAAAGAGCTTAAAGGGGAGCTGGTAAAACCAATAACAGAATTATTCAACCAGTCACTAGCTACTGGAGTAATCCCAGAGGACTGGAAAACCGCGAATGTAGTCCCACTGCACAAAAGTGGAAGCAAGGAAGAGGTAAGCAATTGTCGACCAGTGAGCCTTACATCAGTAGTAGGGAAATTGATGGAAACTCTTAAAACAAAGAGTTGTAGAATATCTCAAAACCAGCAATTTACAGGATCCAAAACAGCATGGGTTTACTGGGGGAAGATCATGTCAAACAAATCTTATTGACTTTTTTGACTGGGTGACCAAAGTAATAGATCAAGGTGGGGCTGTAGATGTAGCTTATCTAGACTTTAGTAAAGCTTTTGAAACTGTCCCACATCGCAGACTGTTAAATAAACTTGAAAGCTTGGGATTGGATTCTAAGATAGTTGAATGGATAAGAGCGTGGTTGCAGGACAGAAAACAGAGAGTTGTAGTAAACGGATTACAGTCAAAGGAGGGAAAGGATACAAGTGGAGTACCCCAGGGATCTGTACTTGGACCGGTGCTTTTTAATATCTTTATTGGTGATATTGCAAATGGAATTGAGGGTAAAATGTTCCTTTTTGCAGATGACACAAAGGTATGCAACAGGGTAGACACACCAGGAGGGGTAAAACAAATTATTGAGGATCTAGTTAGATTAGAGAAATGGTCAAGAGAATGGCAACTACAGTTTAATGCCAAAAAATGCAAAATCATGCACTTGGGTCTCAGAAATCCAAAGACTAAATATATTATAAATGGCACTATAATGGAAACTACTGAGGAAGAGAGGGATCTAGGTGTCACTATTTCAGGGGACTTAAAAGCAGGTAGGCAATGTAACAAAGCAATGAAGAAGGCAAGTCAGATGCTTGGTTGCATAGGGGGAGGTATCAGCAGTAGAAAGAAAGAAGTAATAATGCCACTGTATAGGTCATTGGTACGACCTCACCTAGAGTATTGTGTTCAGTTCTGGAGGCCATATCTCCAGAAGGATATAAATACATTAGAGACTGTACAAAGAAGAGCAACTAAAATGGTGCATGGCCTACATCACAAAACGTACCAGGAAAGACTAAAAGATCTTAATATGTATACTTTAGAGCAGAGAAGAGAAAGGGGGGACATGATAGAAACTTTCAAATTTATCAAGGGTTTTAACAAGGTACAGGTGGGAGACATTCTTCACAGGAAGAGGAGCAACAGAACACGAGGACATGCACTGAAACTAGAGGGAGGAAGATTTAGGGGAAATGTGAGGAAGAATTACTTCACAGAAAGAGTAGTAGATAAGTGGAATAGCCTACCATCAGAGGTGGTAGACGCAAATACAGTAGTACAATTTAAACATGCTTGGGATAAGCATATTGATATCCTTACAAAAAAATAAGGATCAAATATGGTTTGAGGTAACATGTTTAAAAAAGGGGGCAGACTAGATGGGCCAAGTGGTTCTTAATTGCCGTCAAATTCTATGTTTCTATGTTTCTATATCTGGTCAGCTTCAAACTGAGCAAAACTCATCTACTGTGTTTTCATACGGTAACTGCATTGTCTAAATCTTATTAATCCATTCACATACGGTATGTGACAGATGCAATAGTTTAACAATGGAAGAACAACTTCCCAAAGCAAGAAGAAAGTTTTTTTCCTGCACTGTCACATCTACAGTGGCTCATAGAATAAGCTATGTTTCCTTTTAGTTTACTTCAAAACATCATAATGCAAGGTATCGACAATATGTTTAAAAAAAAAAGTTGCAATATTGTTATCCTTAATTACATTTATATACTTTTCTAACATTATTTTAAAACAATAAGCTACGACAAGCAAACAGCAAACTATTTAAAATACAGTACCTTGGTTTTATCGTACAGCGCATGATTATCCAGTATCATCTTTTTCTCATGTGTTGCGTATCTCCGCAAATCTCGTTCAAATTGCTGTTAAAGAAAACAAAACAACGTTATTTATCTTCCTGCTTTTACTGTACTTTAATAAGATTGAATTTATAATAACAGATGCTTTAGAACAGTACAGAACTATTTTACTGGAAACTAGGGTGTGGAGATGGAGCTCTTTGTAAAAAAAAAATATATATATAGATATATACTGTGGCCTTTATTCTGGTTAGCTCACAAAGGCATATTCATTCTGAAATGGACAAAACACTGCAGGTGGGGCAGATGTAACATGTGCAGACAGATTTAGATTTGGGTGAGTTATTTTGTTTCTGTGCAGGGTAAATACTGGCTGCTTTATTTTTACACTGCAATATAGATCTTACTTTGAAGTAAAACCCCACCCAAATCTAACACTCTCTGCACAAGTACCATCTACCCCCCCACCCCTGCAGTGCAGATGGTTTTGTCCATTTGAGAATGAATTTGCCTTGCAAGTGAATCACAATAAGGGCCTGTATGTAGATAGAAAGAAATATATCTAAAATTCAGAAAAGAAGGCACTCAGAAGGAACTATTTTCGTAAATTAGGGGGGAAATAAGACCTCCCCTAGCCGATGGTGGGGATCTGCACATGCAAAAATCTCCTGAGCAAATGCTGGGGTGTTCGCCCTAGTATTGGGGGCAGGTGTTGGTAGCAGGTCACGGCCAGCATTTTATAGTCGATGCTTGCTTGGGGGGTTGGGATCATTTGGTCTACAGCATGATGGTCGACAGTCATTAGGTCAACACCATTAGGTCGACATGGAAAAAGGTCGACATGGGTCTAGTCAACATGGGAAAAGGTCAACATGGTTCTAGGTCGAAAGGTCATTAGTTCGACAGGTCGTTAGTTCGACGAGTCATTAGTTCGACAATGTCTACGTCGACAATCAAAAGGTCAACATGGGGTTTTTCACTGTTTTTTACCTGAATGTCAACACAGTCGATATGGACACAGTTTTAAGTGCACCGCATCCCCTCGCATCGCTCGCTGTGCTCGCTATGCGTTGGGCACAGTGCCTCGCTGCACTCGGCACACTATTTTACTCTCCCTAGTGGATGGTAGGGCATGAAATACCGCCTGTCGGCACATGTCAGCTTAAGAAACAGTGAAAAACCCCATGTTGACCTTTTGACTGTCGACATAGACATTGTCGAACTAATGACCCGTCGAACTAACGACCTGTCGAACTAATGACCTTTCGACCTAGAACCATGTCGACCCTTTCCTATATCAGCCTTTTCCCATGTCGACCTAATGGTGTTGACCTAATGACTGACAACCATCATGCTGCATCAAATTACAGCATCCCGCTTGGGGCAGGTGGCTAAAGTCACATGACGTCAGTGCCCTCCCCAAATTCGGCCATCTCCAGCCACGATAAAAGTCACTTTAGACTGACTTTTTTCTGCAAAGGGAGAAAAAAACTAATCCGATGGTGAGCGACCATCGAATGGCTTTTCTCCCGTGTGGCCACATGACCGCGCACATCCACTATCTGCTAATGTGGAGATTCGGGCCAGGACAGGTTCAGGAACATAGTTCCTGACGATGTCATATTTAATGAGAGGTAAACGGAGTAAGTGGGGTGATTTTGATTCGAACAGGGACCGATTTTGTGGCTACAGCGCTCAAGGGAAGGCATGTGACATCAGCGCAAGGCCATCTTAATGTATGGGCTCAATATGCAGTTGCCCAAGGGCCCCAGTTCTAGGAGTGACCAGACAGCATTCTCTTCCTGCTTCCCAGCCTGCAACTAGACAGTGAATGGCTGTCAGCTTGCTGATTGGTGAATGGCTGACAGCCATTCACTGTATTAAAGCAAGTGGAGAGATGGCACGGGACCACAGGAGGGGCGTGTAATGATTTTTTTCCCCCCATGAATGGGTGTGGAGGAGCCCTAAATGCAGACCGGAAAAACCATTAGATCAAGAGCGAGTTGCGTATGGCTTTGCAGCTAGCTGCCGGCGATACATTACTGTCATTTACAGATTTCACGCTCTCTGGTCTGCGACTATCTGATCGCAGGACACTGCAAATTCACACAGCAGTGATCTGGTCTGAATCAGGCCCATTGTTAATGATATTGAGTACACACTAGACACTTTAGTGTGCCTTGAGGACTGAGGTTGAGATACACTGTCCCAGACTGTTATCTAAAGGCTGATTAAAATACTAGGTGATCTGATGAACTGTATCTGCTCTGTAGTAACAGTAATTGGCCTATAAGGATTATCGCTTGACAAGACCATGTGACTCCTTTCTCTTTTAATTTAGAAGATTAAAGAGCAGCAATGAAAGGGGAACTGAAGATATTGCATGCATTTTAATTGCATCTCATATCTATTTTATGCATTTATCTCTACATGGCTAAAAAATAAATGAGTATTATCATCATGAAGCACAATGTTTTTCGCTTGGATAAATAAACCTTTTCTCTATAAATCTTTAAATCTTCTTATGAATAATAATAGCAAACTTATTTATGAAGATCTTTCCTCCCAAACAGAAGAGAAATAACGCAGAGCCCTGGACAACGCAACTATTTGGAGGGAATGTTTGACAAAGTGGAGTTTTGTAGGCATTCCAAGGCCAGAGACTATGGGTGAAATGTAATAGGATGAGAGATTCAGAAAGTGAGAGATGGGTGTGGTACAGGGGTCCGACAGTCAGGATCCCGACAGTCATTAGCCCGACGTCGGGATCCCGGATGCTGGACCCAGACAGCATGGCGAGCACAGCAAAGCCCCTTGCGGGCTTGCTGTGCTCGCCACGCTGCAGGCACAGTGGCTCGCTACGCGAGCCACCTATTTTATTCTCCCTCTATGGGGGTCGTGGACCCCCACGAGGGAAAATAGCCAACGCCCGTCGGGGTTTTGACAGTCGGGATCCCGACGTCGGGTAAATGTCTGTCGGGATCCCAACTGTCGGGACCCCGTCCGGCACCCATGAGAGATTTCTCCAGATTTATTTAAAGCGGCAATCATTTACACTGCAAAATCAAATTGATTTTGTAAATGATTGCCGCTTTTAAAAAACTGGAGATTTCTTACCAATTCTCTCACTTTCTGAATCTCTCATTCTATTAAATTTCACCCTGTATCTTCAAATGTATATTTACTGGCCTCTGCATCGTGATTACACTGGATTTTCAGAGAAACGCAAGGATTACTCAGATGTCCAATAGTCATGCAGATAACCTGATGATGCATTCTCAGATCTAAAAAGTCATGGATCAGATGTAGATGTAGATCCGTGGGCCGTTTCTTTTTTGCTTCCCCAGATGTTTGAATTTATCAGTGACACTGATCACTTTGCTATGATCTGTGTCTGGTGGGAATACAGGAAGCCAGGCTCATTCAGCGGGGGTCTGGCAGTCGCCTCACCAACCGCCAGCCACCAGAAGGGGACGCACGCGTATGTGATGCTTACGCATCCCCTTCCTACCGCTCCCCGTCAATTGCTGCCACCTCCCCGCACCCCCCCCTAACAATGCCCATCTCCCTGAAGCGGAGACAGCAGGGTTCGTGTCTCCCGCCGCCCGGAAAGTGAGACGCTCGTGCATCCTAGTTAGATGGAGCGCCTCTCCGCCAGTGATCGCCAGCAGTGGCATTCTGACGAGCCCCAGCGCTGGCTGAGGCACTCTATCTGTAGATGGCCAAAAAAGTTAGCTGTATATACTAAAAAGGGTACTTATGTATTATCTGGGCTCCCATGTTAAATGCACCCCATTTTTTCATACCCCTACTATCCAACTACGCATGGAGTTGATTTTATATAGTGTGGCCAGCGCAGCGAGCCACCGTGCCCGAAGCGTGGTGAGCGCAGCGAGCCCCGCGAGGGGACGCGGTCTCATAAGAAAAACGGGAGCCCAGATATTACATAAGTACCCTAAAAAGTTATATTCTGGTGACATATTTATGCAGTTTTTGTAGGTTTGGTACTCCTTTACTCAGGTTAAGAGCTGCCTATACAGGGCTAAATCTATGAAGAATGGTAGTGTAGATAGATTTCTACATTGACTCCAGACAAAACCTCCTGGTGATGTCTAATTGTTAATCTATGGTGCCTTTTCAGGCATGTATTCAACACTTACATTAAAATCATAAATTACATAGTCATATGAAATGTATGTCACAAATGGAATTGTTTTAATTTAAAGCAGGTATCACATTTGACAATAAAACATATTCACACCTCTATTTATGGAGCAGTCAAAGCCTAGAGCGCTATGTAAATTTTACCTAAAAGGTATGATTGTTATTTTAGTTTTGTTTATTAATAAATATATTTGCATTTTACAGTATAAGCAGGTACCCATAAGGGCTGAATAATTTCTATGTATTTATTCCAGACAGATGGGATGCATTATGGTATGGGATCCAGTGGTGGCTATTAATACAGGTGATATCATTAATTCTTTTGATATGAAGGGCGAGATTTAATAGAGTGCCATTTTTAGACTTTTGCAACTTTTTAGCAAAAAAGTTGGAATTCGCACGTTTTCTGAAAATCGCACATTTAATAGGATGCGAATTGCGGTAAAAAAAATCGGTACTTCTTTACTTTCACGGCGCCAGCATGGCGCCGTGCGTCTGAGTCCCCTTGCGGGGCTCGCTTCGCTCGCCCACGCTGCGGGCTCGGTGGCTCGCTACGCTCGCCACGCTATATAAAATCAACTCCATGCCAACATGGATAGTGGAGGTATGAACTATCCATGTTGGCATGGCATTAAGTTCCTTTATTTTACATAGTTTGTGGCGAGCGTAGAAGCCGGAAGTAAAGAAGTACCAAAAAATCACACTTTTTGCATCAAAAACACACATTTTGACCTGTAGATTTTTTCTCAAACTTCAATTCACATCCATATGTTGTTTCATTATTTATTATTTACAGTATCTTATATAGCGCAGCAGATTCAGTTACAGTTTCTTATATAGCGCAGCAGATTCTGTTGCGCTTTACAATAGTAGACAGTGATAAAACAAACTGGGTAACAACAGACAGACTTGGAGGTCGGAGAGCCCTGCTGCAAGCTTACAATCTATACAATCATTATAAAGTATACAACTCGCAAATTTAATATGGTGCAAATTTTGTTAATCGCAAAAAAAAAAAAAAAAAAACAGGTTCTTACTGGTGAATTTGACAGAACCATGCACAGATCATTGAGATCTGTGCGTGGTTCTGTCTTGAAAATTTGTAAACGTTAAAATAAAAAAAATGACGTGGGGATCCCCCCTCCTGACCATAACCAGCCCCCAGGCTCATTGAGCCAGACCTGGATCCAAAAATACAGGGGACAAAAAGCATAGGGGTCCCCTATATTTCTGAAACCAGCCCGGACTCTTGGACTGGTCCTGGTTCCCAAAATATGGGAGACAAAAAAACTGGGGGTCCCGAGTATTTTGGAACCAGCACCTGGCTCCAACAGCCCGCAGTGTCATGTCACAGCCGGGGGACACTTTTTACATAAGGTCCCCTGGCCGTACCATTCGCATTCCATTAAATAATCAACCTTTTTAAAAAATTCCTGATTTCGGAAAATGCGATTTTAGAACCTTACGAAAAAATCCCATCCCATTAAATGTCACCAAAAATCTTTACTTCCATCACTTTAATTAATTAATTACCATTGCTTTTTTTTTTTTTCAATGTATGTTACATTGGAACTGTAAACTTCTATGAAGACAGTAAAGAATTTTAATGAACAGGCTTTGACTCTTTCTAATTGTATCAAATGTTTTATCGAAATAGAAAAACATAACCAATATTGGGTAAAACCATTCAATCAGTGGTTGCCAACCCTGGTCCTCAAGTACCCCCAACAGTGCATGTTTTGCAGGTCTCCACACAGAATCACAAGTGCTATAATTAGCTCCACCTGTGGATCTTTTCAAATGTGCCTGAATAACGAGTGCACCTGCCGGGTGACCTGGAAAACGTGCACTGGTGGGGGTACTTGAGGACCAGGGTTGGGAACCACTGCATTAAATAGAACTAAGCTGTAATTTTAATTTAAAGTGCAAGAAAAATGAGCAGACATTGGAACACTTTCAGGCTATGCTGCCTAAGAAAAAAAATAAATGACTTTTTCTAGAATTACATTCTCCTTTCGGAGGTTTATTTGAATATTTAAAATGTCATTAATTAGAAGACTTTTATAACTCATTGATGTCAAAGAGGTAGATGCTTGCTGATTCCAGTAGTCAGTCCAGGGAGTGGAAATAGATGCAGAAGATGGATGATGTGTCAGAGAGGCAGGGAAATAACTGCAATACAATGATTTAATGCTTGCTGTGTGTAAATGAAACCTTGTAGAGTCAAGTCATTTTGCAGTTGATGATGATGGCAAAGTGTAACTTCTAGAGTATGATTGTGCTGTTTTCTGCAAAAGGTAACTTCACTTCGTTTAATTGCTAATGATAAGGGAAATCATTGCCATTTACTAGATAACTACCGGTAAGTCTCTTAATTTATTTTATGTAAAATTGTTTAATAATGGTAACAATATCATAGGAAGAGGCCTCTCTGAATAAGTAGACAGCAGCGGCAATTGTTTTTACGGGCTATTAATATTGCATAGTATAGTAGGTGTTGTTCTGCTTTCTTCCTTATGGATGAAAAACAGCACTTACTCCATTACATTCTTAGTCATGCCTGCAGTAGCAGGAAAGCTGTGTGCATTTCTCAGACATCTGCATAATCTTTAACCCAATGAGATAATAATTTCCTGGGGTAAGATTGTGAATCACGCATAATTTAATTTATACTGTACAACACTAAATAAGCTAAATAAAGAAATAAATAATTATTATATACACCCTAGCAGTCCATGACAGGGAATAAAAAGGAGCGATGCCCAGCCTACCAGGTCGGGAAGCACTAGGGTCACAGCCAGGGTGGGAAGTGTGTGAGAAGTCCCAGCACCCACTGCTGTGCTCTCCTTTTTTGGGGTTCTTCTCCTTCGGTGTAGTCATTGTACAGGCGGTTACGGCTCCCATAGGGATGCACCCACTGCACTATGTAATGATTTAAAGGGGCAGTAACCCCAAAAAGGTAGGTCTTGGTTAGGGCAGGATTGAGTTCCTCCTACAAAAGGAAGTTCATGGGAACCCTCCTGTGCCAGAGTATAGACTCATACCATGCACAGAACCTTGTGCTTTGTCTACCGGTTCCTAACCTTGGCTATTCCTAGTAACCCATCTCATTAATACTGCATTTGGTGACTCCTGGTTTGAGTTGGCTTTTCTTGTGACCTGAACATGGGCAGAGGGATATGGCCTGCATATCGGGTACAACTAAGTCCATACCCCCTTATGTTGATTCCTGGTGAATGCCAATAGCATTTTAGACTCTGCGCCTCTGTTTTGGGTCTTTAAAATGTAAGCCACCTTCCGCTCAGCACTAGTAATAGCGGTATTGCAAATGGTTTCCTAGACTTTTAACACATTCACAAAAGCAAATAATCACTCCACTGTGAAAACATTAGAACTGTGTCTAAGGTCATCCTAATATAGAGGCATCCTAGTCTGATACCATGGTGCCTTCAAACAAGGGCAGGCTGTGCCGGATGATATCTGTCTTCCTGGCTGGTGCCTCCGGAGCTTTTTGGGAGGTGGATAACCAGGCCACTCTAATTATAGAAACATAGAAACATGGAATTTGACGGCAGATAAGAACCACTTGGGCCCATCTAGTCTGCCCCTTTTTAAAACATATTACCTCAAACCATATTTGATCCATATTTCTTTCTAAGGATCGCAATATGCATATCCCAAGCATGTTTATATTGTTCTAATGTATTGTTCTACTGTACTCTGATGGGAGGCTATTCCACTTATCCACTACCCTTTCTGTGAAGTAATTCTTCCTCAAATTTCCCCTGAATCTTCTTCCCTCCCTCCCTCCCCCGAGTAAACATCTATCGGGGACCATTAAGGAAATGGTAAAGAAACCATTATAGGAGTCCTCCCACGAATCGTGCTGTAAGTATGGTACATATCTCGTAAATGAGAGCTCCTCACCCACGGTGGCACCCTGAAAAAGATACCTTGATAGGCAAGGTTTTATATGTTTTCTTGTGAGTCGGGTATGCTTTCTAGGTTCCTTACATCCACTACTGTATATGTAATACCCAGAAATTTTTTTTATCAATTTTTTACACAGACCCCCCTGTTTTCTTTCTGATATATACCCAAATGAGTGTACTGTATGCTAATGAAGCTGTGAACAATGGGTCATGCATAAAGAAACTGCTATAGGAGTTCACACTGTGAGTACGGTACGCTGTTCTTTGACACCCCCATGGAGTTGAACACAGAAGGTGCTCCCCTAAAAGAAACCTTTACACACGGGATACCATGTTTTATTTCGTGAGTTTGGTACGACACCAATCACTTTCCCTTCACCTTTTTTTTACATCTGTGAAATTATTGTGAAAATCTTGCACACATTTTTTTTTTTTTTTACTTTTATTATCCATCACCATTTGATGCCACACCTACGTCATGGAGTCAAGCACCATCAATATCATTCGTCTATCGTGAGCTTAACAAAGGAGGTCTTCCAATGATCCTCCATCTATAATGGGGCTGCAAGGACTCTCAGATTGCGCCTTGGGACTTTCTTATATATTTTTTGGTATAATTTACTTCTCTATTGAATCTCTGTTACTCTGCAACCTACTGTAAGTGCTGTTTCAATAGGCTTAATACAATTTATCGTCCTCTCCATTGTATCTCATGTCCTGTTTCTGGATTGTAAGCTCTAGTTCAACACATTCCTCTTTTTAACACAATGAGCAATTGTAGCCTTTTTGGTAGACTGATTGACTACATTTGCTCCATCCCTACCAACTTCAAAACAGGAGACATATAGACAACCAGGTTGTCTAGACTTCAAACAAAGGGGTACTCTGGTCATTATCAAATGTACTTTAAAACAGGAAATGGGAGTCGTATAGGGGAAATGAGGATGAGAACTGAGCAACTGAGCCTAGGCAGTAAGATAAAGGGTTACAGTGAGGACATTGATGCATTCATGCAATTCTAGTAATAGGATTCTATAAAGATAACTTATAATAAATCAGGGTTATATGCAAATCAAGTAAAGATGAAAGAGAATAACAAAAACATCATGAAAGAGGACTGACTGATTAAAATAAACTGTCCACTGATTTTTCTCTCCGCCTGTCCTATAAATATGCTTATTTAAATGTAAATAACTAGGGAAAACTGATTAGGAATACACAATATATAGTTTGTCCACCACTCACATATAATATCACTTTTCTTAGCTAATGTTAGTTCCGCTTGTCTGCACTGTTCTTCTAATTACATAGTGTATTCTGCTTACTACAGACCGAGCAATTCCGCATCTGTTCGGGGGAGTACGGGATTCTAGACATGTGCCGGAATGATAATAACACTGTGTAAGAGAGAAGCTTACAGCAGCGTTATATTTCCTCCTACAAGAAGTTACAATGTAATCATGGATTCTTGATTGTAATAGGATGGGGGATACACTGATTAACTTAGAGCTGTGTTTCAATAGAGTAACACCATTAGGCGTCAGCGTCCACAGATCATCATAAGAGAACATTGTTTTATACATGTGCCATCATTCATGCATGACCAGGATTGCTTTCACAACTTCACATTAGATGGTGTCATCATGATATTCTCTGGATGTAGAGAGATCATAAAATATTAGGGTCCTATATATTTGATATTAGTGCTGCCTCACCCTTCAAATGCCTATAACACAGAAATTGCTTCTATATACATGTGACATACAATGGATGGTAGGTGACTGTATATAAATAGAAAATTAAATGAAATATAAAATAAAAATATAGCTTATGTGCTATATACTTATTTATTTATCATTTATTAATTAACAGTTTCTAATATAGCGCACACATATTCTGCAGCGCTTCGCATTGAATATTTACACATCAGTGCCTTTCCCAGTGGAGCTTACAATCTATATTCCCTACCACATGTACACGCACATTAACTCATTGTTGGAAGCCAATGAACCTAGCAGTATATTATTGGATTGTGAGAGGGAACGAGAGTACCCGGAGGAAACATACCCAAGCACGGGGAGAATATACAAACTCCGCACAGTTAGGGCCACGGCGGGAATCAAACCCATGACATCAGGCAGTAATGCTAACCATTACACCTTCCGTGCTGCCTCTATATTGAATGTTGTCCTATAAGCCTAATGCCCCATTATGGGGGAGAAACCTCTGAAGAGGAGCAGTGGTGATGTTGCTCATAGAATCTATCAATTGTGTATTTATTGCATTCTATAAAATGATAGATAGAACCTGGTTGGGCGTTATAAAAAATCCACTGCTCTTCTTAAGGTCTGATAAGTCTCATATCTGAAACTGTAAGGTGACAATACAAGGCTATGGATCTGCCCTGACTTGTCTATGTCTCATGGGCATGAGTCATCAGAGACTTGGTTATGACATCATGATGGGTAGGGGGGAACAGTTGAAAATGGGAATGAGATCCCTTTGTCTTTCTGGGGTCAATTGTAAGTTGAAGCCTGGGCTTGCATTTTTCTGCAATTGTTTGTAAGTTTTTCCTTTTTACTTTGAAACTGCAACACAGTTGTGTATTATGCAACTCTTTTTAAGTATTTCATTTCTTTACCTAAGCACCGTTCTCCCAATACTTAAATAAAGTGTTCCCTTATTAGTCTATTTCATATCTGCTTCAGATGCCAGACTTTAAGGAGCTAATAGCAAGTTATAAGTATGATTCACTGATAGAAGCAGGGGATGACCAAACAGCTGAGTGCTATAGAAACTATATAAATGCGATAGTGTTTTGGGACCTGTGGCTTCATTTGTCATTTTAATGGTATGTGTCCGTAATGAGATGAATGATATAAGAGCATATTTATTGTATTATTTTCAGCTCTGCCCTCATTACATCAGGAAAGCTGAACAATCACATCCCTGATGTTAATATAGTACCAGTCAGGATTAAAATGGTAGTTAAATTGACCCTTACAGTATACATGTGCATAATATTCCCTTACATTTTATAGCGGTGCTCCTCACAGTAACTACAGGAAGAGGAGCTCAGTTAGTAAAACATTTTGTGAACAGTGTGACATTCTACTGACATTGCATTGTAAAGTAGTCAGCATTATAGTAAGAACAGCGAGACTCATGTTGGAATTTATATTCTGTATGTAGGACTTTCTTTTTCTCATGATCTTGTGTAGCAGTGCTCCTCACAGTAACAGTAGGAGGCATAGCTCAGTGCACATGTCTTTATGGCTATGTCACCAATAAGAGCATGCAGTTTACATGTTTGAGGTTTTTTTCTCCTGTATAGTGAGTCTCAGGGCTTAAAATGGTTCAATAGAGATGGTGGAACTCATTCCACTCTACCACCTACTGTAATCCCCATATGCCCTCCCCACCAGTGCTAGGATTTTTGGCACCCCCTGCGAACTGTAATGTTTCCTGTCAAAATTACTGTGCAGGGCCAATTTGGAGGTGGTGGAACTTAGGGCCTGATTCAGAACTGTTCACTAGGCTTTAATCGCAGCCTAGCAAACAGGTAAATGCCGCCCAGCCGAATCCCCCCACCACAACCCCCCCACCCCCTTCCCCACGGCACCTGAATCCCCTAGCTGGCATCCAAGGAGATTTGTGTGTGAACACATCCCCTTGCATGATGCCGAATGGGAGAGAAATCGTTGAATGACTTCACTCCCCTTCAGTAATAAAGGTCAATCTAGACTGAATTTTAAGCCATTTGCTCCCAGGGTTTGTGCATGCGCAAATCCCGAACATGGAGGATGGGAATGAATTTGACCCAAAGGAATGGGTCTGAATCGGCACCTCAGTTCCACCCCATCTCCCACAGCTTTAACCCTTGGTAACACATTTTGTTCTTCATCTCTATTAATGCAATCATTCATTTGACAGGCAAGACTAATAGATAACATATTTTTGATGAGCCCTGAATGCATGCTGTTTATTTTATAGCAATACAGTTAGAGTGCCTCCCAGCCAGCCTGCAGGACTGCTAATGTCCTGAGCTGGCGCAGGCTGGCGAACAAGTGTCTCACATGCCAGCACGGCGGTGGGGAGCGGATTCCCTGCCCGTGTCCTCTTCAGGGAGGTGGGCAGGGTGAGTGGGGGGTGCAGAAGGGCTATGGGGGAGCAACAGGGAGTCAGCGGAGGCCGGTGGAGGGCTCCAACAGAATGTGGTACACGAGCGTCTCGTGCGCACAGCATCTTCTGTCAGCTGGTGGCGAATGGCAATAGAATTACCAGGAGCAGCTATGTAGGTGCTTATTATTCCCCCATAACATTATATTTGCAGGACAGCATATACAAGCATTATTAGTCATGGGGTACATACCGTGGAGCCTGTCCAGCCGAGAATTGCGAAGGCATACTGTTCATACGGTGTTACCACTAAGTCCACCCTTACTGCCTTCCACTTCCTGAAGTTACAGTCCGTAGGCTCTTGCCAGAGGCCATTGCTTGTGTTTTCAATTTGATGATCTTCTTTCAGAAGCTTTAGTATTAAAAAGCACTTTTGATAGTGATCAAGTGCGTCGACGTTCCGACTGGGACGCTTTGTCTCATCGAATGTTGACTCAATAATATTACAGAACAAAATCCTCCCCTTTGAAAAAAAAAAAGAGAAATACATTAGGAATGTGTCTATATAAATGCATTAGAATTACTAATATTTCAAGTACAAATCAAAGTGTGTCAATTGAGAACACACAAAAAATTATACTTTCAACTATTATGTATACAGGTCCCAGTGGAAGCATGGCAAACGTAGCGAGCCATGCCATGCCATGGACGATGTCCATGTCGACATGAAAAACTCATGTCAACCTTTGGACTGTCAACCTAGCCATTGTCGACCTAATGCTTGCGTCGACTTTCCAACTCTGTTAACCTTAGCCATGTTGACCAATTTCATGTGTCAACCTCTTATGGGTCAACTTAATGACCCATACCCGTCCCCATAACCATTTTCCAATGTTTGCCAACCTGTTGCTCATCCTGTTCAGGATCCAACAAGGGGACTTGTTCAAGCCCTATTATATTATCAAGGCTTTCTGATCCTGCATTATCTGTCTTATTGTTCCTCGGTTGCCATAACAACTTCATTAGATCCATACCAGTGGAGAGCCTGAGATCCAACAAGGGGACTCCTGCATTAGCTGTCTTATTGTTCCTCGGTTGCCATCTAGGGCCTTATTTTGGTTCATTCTTTCTGACAAAATCCTTCTTAGATGGACAAAACCATGTGCACTGCAGGGGGGGCAGATGTAACATGTGCAGAGAGAATTAGATTTGGGTGAGTAATTTTGTTTCTGTGCAGGGAAAATACTGACTGCTTTATTTTTACACTGCAATATAGATCTCACTTTGAAGTAAAACCCCACCCAAATCTAATTCTCTCTGCACAAGTTACATCTGCACCACCTGCAGTGCACATGGTTTTGCCCATCTAAGAAGGATTTTGTCAGAAAGAATGAACCAAAATAAGGCCCCTTATTCGATCAATACAATTGGAGAGCCTGAGTAGGGATCCTTCTTCCTTGCACTGCTCAGTCCAATGGTAATCCAACAGCCATGTGCACAGCTGACTAGACCTACCCTGAGATACTATGGGGCATTCTGGGTGAAATCAAATACGGTATGTCAAGTCAAAGTAGGGCTCAAGTTGTTGGTAAATAGCTGAGGCTAAGGAGCTAAGTACCAATATAGCTGATGTGTGCGATAAGAATGATCAAAATCTGTACAACAAGTCATCGATTTACATCAAACCCATACAGTATCTACTGTACCCCAAGAGTCAGAGTGGGTGTGCATACAGCAGAGAGATTACGGTGCCAAGTGTTGTACACTTGATCAGGTGTGCAAACCTGCGAGGGCATTAGACTGTTCACTCTTTCATTGTTCAAGCCGGTAATATTGTAATTTTGCCTGTTGCCTGGATGCTGTCTTGCACTTCTGTTACTTAGTGGGATTTATATGTAAAAATACCACCAGGGAGTTCTACGGGAAGTGTATAGCAAGTACCTGTCATGGCAGGTTTTGCACGTGTTGAACATCCTGTGTCATCAATGATTCTAAGCTGCAATGCAGATATTGGATTTGCTAAGAACATTGTGCACACCTCGAATCTGAAAGCAAGGCAACATGTAATTGTCCCATCATTGGAATTGCACAAGCAATGGACTCTGCAATGTTTGTATTTTACAAGCAGTTCGTACTTGTGAAGCAAATCATTTTGTGTTGGATAATGGGCAGCTGTGGGTACAGAACCTAGGGCGCTGGTAATCTGAACTCTGCACATGCAAATCACTTTAATAATATTTTTAGTACCTAGTAAAGACACCAGGCATATGCTTGGTCACCTCAATCTGACACACCCCCTATCCGTACACTCAGGATCACCCACTTTCTGCTGCTCCATCATCCAACTTCTTTGTCCCACCTCTTTCAGCTGCCCTGTTTCACCCCACCCCTAAAATACAACACAATCACTCCACCCCACTCTACACTACATCCATCCTGCCCCCTCCCTCACTAGGGACGAGATGTACTAAGCCTGAAAAGTGATCAAATGGAGAGTAATAAACCACCAACCAATCTGCTCCTAGCTGTCATTTTTGTAAACACAGTCTGTGACATGGCCGTTAGCAGCTGATTGGCTGGTGGTTCATCACTCTCTATTTTATCTTTTCAAGCTTAGTACATCTGGCCCATTGTCTGTCACCACTCCATAGCAGCATGATCCATTGAAGCACTCCCACTGTGTCAGACATGGGACAGACCTTGCACACTGTTATTTTATAACAGGCTCATACTGGCCCAGTGGGAGACTGGCGGATTTCGCAGTAGCCCCAGTCATTTTGACCCGCCCACTTTTTATGATGAATGGGGTCTGGCTGAAACTTGGTCGCATGGCCCCCCACCGGGCTAGTGGAGCACATAAGTTAAGCCATGAGCAGTGGCAGGCACCTGACTGGGAGACTGAGCGAGGAAACGGCAGCAAAGCCAGAGTGAGGGAGCCGGGGAGGAGGCAGAATTAGGGGCAGATTTATTAAGCTTGGAGAAGAGATAAACTGGAGATAAAGCGGAGAAAAGGTAAAAGGAGATAAAGCACCAGCCAATCAACTCCCAACTGCCTTTTTCAAACACAGCTGATTGGCTGTTGCGTTATCTCCTTTTACCTTTTCTCTGCTTTATCTCCAGTTTATCTCTTCTCTAAGCTTAATAAATCTGCCCCTTAGTGTGAGGGAGCCAGCAGCAGCAGCAGCATGATGGCTGGGAGTTGGTGGAGAAGAGCCCCTCCAAGGGTCGCACAGGATGGACGGACTGACATCATAAAGTCCGCCCCGTCATGACCTCATACATCGGACCCGCGTTGTGATGTCACGCTTCAGACACCCCCCGGTGGGCCCTTACCTCCCAGTCCTACACGGTTACCAATAGCAGATATTTATGTAATGGAATCAAAGTGTTATAGATGGAAAAAGAAAGCTGCAGATTGCAGATTTATAAGGTGGAAGAGAAATGTTGTAGATCGTCCATCTTTCTGGCAGTTACAGTACAAAAGAGGGAGTAATGAAAAGGGGAACTACAGTATACAGTATACTGCAGATAACAAGCATGACTAAAACAAACAAATGGGAATACAGACAGTGATTACTGTTACTACGCTGATGTTTTAGATTATTTTAGTACATGTGAAACAAACTAATGTTTTAATTACAACTTATAGATAATGCAGCAGCCCAACAATAATTAAGCAAAACTCTATCAAAAAAGAATTATGCTCTATGAAAAGTAATCAGTGCATTAAAAAGCAATTTAAGTAAAGACAACTACAAGTTGAACTATTACTAAATATGACTGATTTTTATATTCTAATATTACCACATTATCATACAATACTCTGATTTAGGTGCGGAAAAAAAGTTGTTAACGGTAAAGTTTTTTCAAATTCAATTAATTTCATACTTGTTAAATGGAGAATGTTGTGTAACAAGTTGGAAAATATATACATAGCTTATATAAAGAAGTAAGAGCAAAACTTTGTGTAAACTTAATTTATGACAGTGTGTAATTCATAGAGAAAAGCAATGAAACAATAGTTTAGGGCAGTGGCTTGATTTTAGGGTAACACAGTACTGTAATCCCTTATGTAACTATACCCTCCAGCATCTGAAGAACAAAAACCGGTACAAATATGGAAAGGGGGCGTGGTCCCAGGTAAAGCGGTGTGGCCATGTCCCTTTCCTATACTTACAATGGGTAGTTGGAGACCCAAAAAAAAGGTACAGGTCATAAAAAGGTGCCAAAAAGGTATAATTGGAGGGTACGTGTACCTAGTCTATTGTGCACTCACCTGAGGTTTTATATTCACTAAAATGTGACTTTGCAGAAGTGGAGATGTTTCCCATAGCAGGAATCAGATTCTAGCTATTTTCTTATAGAAGGGGCTAGTTACATTGTAAGCAGAATCTAATTGGTTGCTATGGGCAACATTTAAACTTCTAAAAGCCTCACTTAAGTAAATATTACCCCTGGTGTGGTAGTAGCTAGAACAACAGAAAAATATAATGTAATTTTTTTTGTAACAATTTATTTTATTAAAGCTTCAGCAGGTGACAACATATGTAGAAAAACCTACAGTACAAGTATCTATTAGGAACTGTAACAAACTCAAAACATCTAAAAAAATAACAAATTAACATTATGGGAGGATCCTTCAGAAATTTCGTACCAACGTTTCATACCAAAAAGTATTAGAAAAACACTTACAAATATTTTATTGCGAGTGGTAAGACCTCTGTGAAACTTTTGCATATTTCACAAACATTTTCGTATGTTTCTCTTTTTGGAGCGATGCCTCTAACCAGTCCATATTAAAAATAAAGATAAGTTTGTCCCAAAATAGTTTAATATTAGGAGGGGTGTTTTCTAGCCATAACCAGAGGCAAATTTTCCACAATACAACCTAGGCACCTGCCTAGGGCCTAGGAGGTCCCAAGAGACACTCTAAAGATATCCCGGCCATCCAAAACGTTCCCACAGGAGCATTGCATGACTACTGCTTGACCTCATGATATCACAAAGACCTGCCCACACTCCCAAAGTCCCTTTGATGTTATTTGATAGTTTAAACATTTTTGGACACACAAATGGTTTTATCAGTAGACCACGCACGCACTAAGGTACTCTATCGGTGGCGCCTGCAACCGGCAGCAAAAATATAGTGCTAGGGATTGATGGAGGGACCCATAAGGTTAAACTCCGCCTCTGTGACAGAGGCTCTGTCCGTACCTGTAGTATGGCTTTACGGGCCGCTGATGAAATTGCCAAAAGCAATTTTCAGATGGAGAATAATGTAATTTAATCTATTTTGTAAAGACACTACCGTGCTCATACCCTGCAGATGCAAATAATAATCAGTGGTACTCCCTGCAACTTTAAATAGAAGGAGCATACTTGCCTATCCTTCTGGAAACTGTGGTAGGCTCATGATTTCTCTGGTTGTCCCCCACACTCTGGAAGAGCAGATGGACCTCCCTCATTCTACCTACTTGCTAGTAAAAATGCGACTCAATCTTGGGAAGTTTTCAGGATTAGATGGGGCATTACTTAAAAAAAAAATATTTTAAGGTCAATCTCTGCTCTGTGTAGACAGATGTTATTATAACATGTCAATCTGTCATATTATATAAATAAAACTATACAAATAGTTTAATATATTAATATAGAAAAAAAATTGTGAAAAACTGTGGCCCCAAGCAAACATCTGACTAAACTGGTGCCACAATGCTGTTTTCTGCCCTTTGAACAGTGCAAGAAGCATTGCAGCAAGCACTTAAGTCTGAGAATGCCGGTTCTCAAGACTACACGCGAGGTTTAAGGTGCAAAAGATGGCATCTTACAACTAGCAATGAGAGTAGCTCCGAAACTTCCATCCTGGCTGTAGTATTAACATCACTTTGAATTGAATCAACCCCAAAGTGTAAGAAGATTTATATGGTATTATTACTTTTGATTAGAGAAGACAGTGGCATTACACAGGGGATTAGTTTAAGGAAGAATAAGCGCATTCAGAGGTTTTCCCAACGTCCAAGGCAACATTAAACAAATGAATCTATAACTATAAGTTCTCTTTTCCACCTTTGGTCCATGGTTACTATATAACAGATCATGAAATGAAACAGAAATATGCTGTTTTCAGTGTTGCACACTAAGGGGGAATTTGATTAGATGCAGTTATTTACCACGTGTGAAAAAGAGTGGTAATCTAAGATTTAACATCCACCGCTAATCTGGAGACCCTTTTTCTCACTCGGAAAATGACAGTGTAAACAACCATTAACCTATAGAAGCTGGTGCAAATAAATAATGTTTTGTTTTTTAAATTAGAATGCATTTATTGCATTTTTTTTTTTTATTAAAAAAAAAAACTACTTAGAGGGGATTTCTTTTCGAGCTTGCTGGGTTAAAAAATAAATCCCTATTAACTACATCCTGCAGACTGCCATTTGACTAGCCCCGCTGCTTCAATTAACCACCGGTAAAGTACTACGGCTAATTGAATTCCCCCTAAGTGTATTCGTTCAATAAGGGTCTTACACAATTAAAGGAATGATTTTTCTTTTGATTTCCTTTATTATTTTTATAACCAGGACAAACCTTTAGATCTTCTGAATTATATATTTTTTTGCTTACAATTCTATGCAGTCTACATCCATTAGTAATTACAATGGTGCATTTTTACATTGCAATTGATGTACTGCTAATGTTCTCATAGTGATTGGTTTTGAATAGCGATCGGTTTAGGAAAGTAATTAGTGTTGTTATTGGAGAATTTCCAGCCTCTTCTGGAGAAGCACAGTCTTATGTACAAAGAAAATAAGGCTATTGTAAAAACTACTTGCGAAAATACTTTTAATTGATTTTAATATCTAGTATAATATAAGCAGATTTTTTTGTACACAGCTGGCAGGCTGTTAACCCACCAGCCCCGTTCTAGCCACATAACTCCCATTCTCTACTCCCTTCACTGGCTGCCCATAAAATGGCAAAATATTTTCGAGATCAATTTACTGAGTTTCAAAGCCCTACATGACCAAGGCCCAAGGTACCTAAAGTAGCTTCTGATTCTATACTGTCCCACCTGATTACTGTGATCTGCAGATGAAGGACTTTTAGCAGTACCTAGAATCTCCCGTAATTCATCTGGGGTCCAAGCTTTTAGCCAGGCAGCTCAGACTTTATGGAACTCGCTTCCCCGCACAGTTCGAGAGGCACTCACTAGAACGCTTCAAAAACAGACTCAAGACTTTTCTGTTTACTCAAGCATTTCCTTCATTCCCTTAAATATTGTTTATGAAAAGCTTTTCTGTACTTCATTGTTTCTGTACTGTATTACATTCATTCTATCTGTTAAGCGCCTTGAGTCCTATTGGAGAAAGAGCGCTATATAAATACAATTATTATTATTATTATTTGTTCGATACAATGATAAAAAAAAAATAAACATTTTGCTGATATGGTGTTTTGTAATCCAATAGAAAAAAAAAAGAATCCCAAAATTGAATCAACCAGAGATGTCCAAAAAATGTAACTATATTACAGTATGTACTCAGAACCAAAACATAAAAAGCATAATTGTCATTTCTGTTGTGGAACTAGCCAGATGTGGATAACTTTGGCATGATTTTGCCAGCTGAACTTACCTCTCAAAAAGGGTACTCCTAAGTATGAGGGTACCAGGATGGGATATCTCCCCCATTTCCTGGCTTTAAAAAGTGTAATGTTTATTTTGGAAGAGCATGGCTTAATGACATTGTGGTGTTGCATGATCTCCGCAAACCTCACCCATCCTAGGTCTGGGTGACAGCACCTAATCACCTATAAAGGGGGTACAGAACTTTTAGGTACATTTGCCACTCAGTTCAGCCCCTGTACTGCATATGTAATTTCCCACATGTCCTTCACAGCTAAGGGCTTAACCAGGGCTTAAAGTGGTCATGCAGAGGTGGGGGAACTAATTTCTCTATGCCACCTAATTACCCCCCCCCCCCCCCTTCCCTACCCCTATTAGGCAGAGACAGGGCCAGTGGAAGAGTTTTTGGCATTCCCCTGCAAACTAGAGTGCTTTTCTGTTACAATTACTGTGCAGGGCCAATGTGGAGGTGAAAATGTTCCACCTCACCATTAGAGGTGGTGGAACCCAGTTCCATCCCATTCCCCCTGACTTTAACCCCTGGGCTTAACATGTTTTCCTAAAGTCTTTTCTAAATTTGCCCAAACACTTTTTCAGAAAACAAGGATAAAGCTTTAGGTCAAACAAGTAGTAACCCAATTTGACTATCACATAAAAATGCCATGTACTTTTATTTTTATATCCAGTGAAATCTGATGGTAACTTCTAAGAGCAATAACTAGTTTATAAATTAAACATAAATCACCAATTAATTTATTATCTACTAATAATTTGGACCCATCGTGCATCTCTCCTGTCAGACCCAATTCTGTCCTCCCTGCCTCCGGATGGATGCTAAGGTCCCACTGGTCCGACTTCTTGGACAAGTTGGACCCGATTTCCCTTGAACTTCCCCGGCAGCTCCCCGGGAGTGCTTACATCCGATTTGGCACTTGATGTGTCATTTTTATTCGTGATTAAAAGGATTAAAAGGACTCCTGGGGAGCTGCCAGGTCAAGGGAAATCGAATGCGATACAGGTGCTAAAAAGCAGCCGCGATGTGCACTTATGTCTTCACGTCCAATTTATCTTATGTGCACCACGTCCGACCTCTGACTCAGATCCGAAGTGAATAGGACCATGGAAGTGATCATTGCTGATGTCAGAGACCCACCAAAAATATGCCTTGGCATGCCTGCATTTTCACAAACACACCCAAAAAACGCCATTCTTATGGCTCTATGTGTAAGGATATACAATATGTGTATGCACAGTGCGATTGCTGCACACTTGCAGTTGTAAAATTGCAAGTTCTCTAATTAGCGATCCATGATCCACATTTGTCAAACAAACTTTGAACCTGCGCAAATGTCTCTACAGAATTTCTATTTGGAATGGTAGACGGAACACAGAAGAGGAATTTTGGAATTATTCAGATAAATATCTCTTACCTGATTTTTGAGCACATTAATGGTATTGTGCAAAATATGTTTTTCAACTCCTTTCCTGGGGCATGTAATTAAGATATCCACGTCATGACCCTCTTTCTTACCCCTGTTGATTTAAAGCAAGAGATTTATTATTTTAACTCCAACGGTTATTCCCCTAGATCATTCCACTAGAGAGGTCATTTACGCAACCCATCAAAAACAACGATGCATACTCATGTTTTTCTGAACATGACAAATCATCTGTAACATGATTAGCTAAGAATGCTCAATGATGTAAAAGATAAGATAGATGTATGAACTTTGCATTTGTCACATCCTGATTTGAGCAAAAACATAAAAACTGGTCCATGAAATATTTGCCTCATTGCGCATCTGGCAGCAACATTTTGCATCTTCTGCCAGCAGAATCTGGCTGTAAGCGTTCTAAGTCATACACCAACCATGTAACAGAATTAATCGACCGTCAATCTATTCATAGACTACGAATACAGCTAAATATACAGTACAGAATGGCATGCTGCTTGTAATTCACCATTTTCAGGCTGAATATGCGCAAAATTGACTCTTCCTCGATATATATTCCCTCATATTTATTCTCATCACCACTTTGTGCTGTTAGGGAGCTAGGGCCAGATGCACTAAGCTTCAAAAGTGATAAAATGGAGAATAATAAACAGCCAGCCAATCAGCTCCTTCCTGTCATGTCTCAGACTGTGTTTGAAAACTGTCAAGTAGGAGCTGATTGGCTGGCAGTTAATCACTCTCCATTTGATCACTTTTGAAGTTTAGTGCATCTGGCCCCTAGACTCTATTTGTTCATATACATGGGAGAAGTTAGGCTTTCTTTCACCAAGGGCAAATATGCAGCTTGTCGCACTTACCCAGAGGCAACACCAATTGTGCAAAGCACAGCCCCACAAAGGGGTGTGGTCTCATAGGAAGCGGGTATGGCCTCCTGACACCCCACCATTTTCATCACTTCGGGATTGAGTCACAGGGAGATTGCTGACTCATTCTCATTCACGGGAGCCAGGCGATGCAGATGTCACTGCAGAGGAGCTGACATTTGGATGTGACACCCTCGTGTGGTCCACACACACCCCACCCACACCCCCATAGTGACACCTGACTGTGTCCCCACCACCACTGCCCCTCATTCTTTGACTTCAACAGTATCAGGGAAATGCCAAATGGCTTTATGTTCTTAACAGATATTTCACACTTGTGTAAACTGACACTTTTCCTTAGACTTTTAGGATGGTCCGATTTCACTTCACCCCGCACCTTTTTCTAGATTGCTAGTACACACTTGTAATGAACAACGGAAGGACATCTTGTTAGTTCTGCATTACACTGCACCGGGTCATACATGATATCTTGCTTTTGTATATACAGCACAGCCAATCTGATCACATGTGAGCAGTGGGATCACGCAACGACAGCTAACCATTAGACGACCAGCACAATATGTTGTTCCAATATGGTAAAGCCTGACAATATTGTCTAAGTGTGTACCCGGATATACAGTAGATGTTTACCTGCAGCTTAGTTGCCTACACTAGTCAACAGCTTGTTACAATATTACATTTGATGTATTATTATATACACATTATAGTAGTTTAACTACTTGCTGGTGTGATTGCATCATATTGTGTCCAGGACAGGCTGATCTTCCCTGACATGGTTGCGTCCAGTGGGGGCTACAAAATTTAAATAGGGGATCAGCACCAACTGCCACCCCAACCCCTTCCATTCATTGCGGATTGGGACTCACTAGCAGTTGAGGTGACTCCCCTATTTGAATTTTGGACCGTGCTGCAGTTAAAACTCTGGAACCACCATTGGTCACATCTAATGCAACCAGCTGGCTGCCAGAAGACAATCCTCCAGCAGCCATCAATCTCAGAGGAACCTTCAGGCCCCCTGCATCCTTGTTCCCTCCTACGGTGTCTGCTTTACACCCCAGTGTACCCTATTGATTGCGACAAACTCCACAGATTTAATGTAAATCTGAGATGTCGCAACTTTCGCGGTCATCATTGGTCCAATATATCAACAGTCACTGCGCTAATAATGTATATTATTTTTTCAATAAAAAATGTGTTGAAAAAATTATAACCAGATTGTGTTGGATTCAATAAGTTTTAAAAACATGTACCTAACCTTATTTAAAACATTTTTTTTTAAACACCCAGGGGTATATTTTCTAAGATGGGGTATATTGAAGATGGGATGTTGATATTGGCATCCAATCAGCATCTATTATTTATTTAGCACCTTTTAGAAGACAGATGCCAATTGCAACATTTCATCTTCAGTAGAACTCACATCTTAGTGAATAAACTTCACAGTCTATAAAATAAACACCAATACATTACATTTTTTTTTTCTCTTAAACATCTTTTTAATTGGTGCGCTTGTCAATTGAGATGGAAAAATTTATTCACCTACACAAAAATAATTGGCATTTATCACAAATAATTCACTTTGAGTTCAACTTTAGATATACATTAAATCTGTTTTTGTCACATCATTTAAAATTCAGGGTTTAACCATTTGCACCAGAGAGCACGTTATATCTTATGACACAGTAATGACTAGGTCCAGCCATCTGTGTATTTGTGTAGCAGAAGTGCATTCGATGCAAAAGCTGACAGAAACCGGAGAATATTTTAGCACATTTAAAATGATAGAGATTAGTCGCAAATGATTAGAGACTATTGTTTCTCACAGTTTTACACCCACACAGTTTTGGTGTCTTGATTCCAAACTGTCACGTCAAACAGCTTGCAAAGTAATTGATCATAGCTCAAAAAACATAAAAGATAATAAAATCCGAATATAAACATGTAATTCAGACTATAAATCGAATCATTGTAAACTAACAACTCTATCATAAAAAAAGCCCAGACCGTTTTGATTATTATAACAACTACTTATTGTAGTTATAGAAATCAAAATCTATAAACAAGTTTTGCATACATTACAGTATTTCTTGCATAATGTATATAATACAATTTTGATGGACAATTTACCCCTTTTAGATATATATATATATATATATATATATATATATATATATATATATATATATATATATATACACCTCTTGATGAAGGTGGTTGTTCCACCGAAACTGCCTGTCGAGCCAATATGGTGAAGGGACCAGCATGGGCATCCACGGGCACTTTGTCACCTACCCGGTTTGGATAAGTAACCCAGCTTTTTTTATGCAATATATTGCCAGGTGTACTGTAATTGACCTCTCACTCATGAGATTTTTTTCATAAATGTTTTGAAAACGTTTTACATTGTGGTGTGCAGATTTCTTTTCCCCTCAAAGGGAAAAACAAACAAGATATATACAGTATATATATTTTTTTTTTTTTTTCAAGATTCGTTGACCAAGAAAAGATTTTTGTACGTATGAAATAAGTGCTTTGTACTATGTTTTGCTAGCGGGGGTTTACAACTTACATTTGGACTACTGATGTCAGGGGAGGTGGAACCCATAATTGGCAACTGTGTCCTGCTGGGACTTGTAGTTCACTTACTGCAAAGTGTCTTAAAATCTATTTTTATGACTACTACCAGTGGCGCCCAAAGGGGGGGTAAAAGGGGCAGCGATTACTTCTTACCCGGGCCTGGGTCTGACCGAGCGTACCGGTTCCTGCTCCCCCCTTACCCCAGCCTCTTTCCCCAGCCCAGCACAGACTGCTCAGTGATGTGTGCTGAGCTGGGGAGAGAGGCAGCAGCAGTCTGTCCTCTCTCCCCTGTACATGGGATGTGATCACACCCGTAACCCCACCAGCACCACACCCCTTCAGTGGCCACACCTCTTCATTTTACCGGGGCCCAGCGGACCTGTCGGTGCCCCTGACTATTACCCCCATACCATCTGTGAATCATGTATCTGGAGTCCTTGTGCTACTGGAACCATGCATCTTTTGAGGACCAACATCTTTCGCCCCCATCGCTGCCTCCCATCACTACTTAGATTCACACACTCAGTTTAAATGTTCACTCATGCATACGGGCAATCGCAATCTGCAATATTCGAAAATATGCGGGATTCGAAAATATGCGGAATTAGATTAATGAGTCCGACTGTCTAATTAGTAGCATCAGTGCTTATACCCATCATATGCTAGTTTCACATGATCTGTTGTCTGGTCTCCGTATGTACGCCTCATACTAGTACAGAGGTCTGGCTAAATGCCCGCAAATGGTTCTTTAATGTGCATTTGCAGGGTAGCCGCACAGATGCCGCACAGAAATGCCCATTTTAAGAAATGATCAGATTAGACCATCCACTCTCTTATGCTCCACCACGATGCTTATGTATTCATATTAAGCTACAGCAAAAAGGAGAAACATCAGGTCTAAAACTGAAAGATCTATGCCACCTCTTTTTTAACATGAAGATTAGGATTTAGAAAGCAAGATAATTGCTGTAGAAATACGGGACCGTCTTTTCATTTTTGTTACTGAATCCTAATCGGCACGTTGCAGATTTTGGCCACAAAGATGGCTGGCATTAACAGTGCAAGATTGGCCTAAGGGTGAAAACATATTACTAACAATTGGTTCCTGGCCACACAATCATTAGTCCTTATTCACCGATGTATAAAAACGTGAACTTTTCTCCATTGAGCTGGTGATGATCATACTAGCCATGGCCACGAAGACGCTTAAAAAAATGTACATTTAATGTATCTCAACAATTGGCTGTTCCAGAGATGGGGCTGCAGCACAATTCAATTCAAACTTCAAATAGGCACTTCCACAAACTGCCATTCCAAACTGACTCACTGGCAAATGGTCCAACTCCCCTATTATAATTTCGAACTGTGCCGCAGCACCATCACTGAAGCCGCCCATGATCTCAACTGATATGGAGAAATAAACTGATTAGTAAAAATACATTAGTAGCGCTATAAAGCAATCCATAGGAGCTCGCGTACCCTCTATTGCTAAGCAGTTATTACAGGGGACGAAATCATCCACAAAAATATTGTACCATCTGAAATGAGTCTCCCTGGGGAATGTTCCGTTGCAGCATGTGCTTTATCTGGAAAAACGATTAGCATCATAGCTTTTAGGTGCAGATTTTCAAATCAGATTCACTCCAGTGCAGATCATTTGCTTTCGTACCATCTGAAAGTAATTAGAATATGCTATTTCCTTCAGAATCTTGTTTGCGGAATTTTCCTATATGTACAATTATTTATCATTGTGTGCTATGCATGACAACAAGCGGCTCAGAAATGGTGTCTAGAAGTGGAACTGTCAAGTTCAAATGAAAGAAACATAAATACCAAATGTTCTACTTGCAGATCATGAAAGACCCTCCGTGTTCCTATACATCAACCCCGGATATCCTGCCGGGCAATCGTTTTAGTGAACCATTATTTTGTATTCCTTTTCTATTTAATCATAGAGGCCATTTACCACTTAGTAGCTCCCCCACTCCTGACAAATACAGAAAGTCAAAGACTGCTTATGCTGTAATTGATACATACAGTAGCATAAATATTAGGGTTGATGTGTTAATTGTCATTGATTCAAAACCGTTTTCTGTGCAGAATATACGTCTCCGACACGTTGAACAGCTTGGCAATACACTAGTATGCCTCTCAAAATCCTGGGGGTATTGTGATAAATATAGACTGCATCCGTGAGTTGAAAGAGCCATGCCTCAATATGTCTCTTCTCCCGTGTTACAAAGTTCATGTATGTATAATCAGAAAGGCTTGCTTTGAAAAGTCAGGATTTAAAAGCCAGACTTTGGCGGGCTGCAACAGGCATTTCACAGCTATTGGCGGGCATTTTGCTAAGTTCCTCTAGTTGTAGATGGTCTCCGATCCATCTGCTGCTGGGACTGCAGGAATCAGGGGCTGGACGGGGTCCCAACAGTCATTTACCGGACACACGGGGGCCAGACGGCCACTGTTCCACAACCCCCATAGAGGGAGAATAGAATAGGTGGCGAGCGTATCGAGCCTGCAAGGTGCTCTGTTGCGCTCACCATGCTGTCTGGGTCCGGTCAGTTGGGATCCCGATACCAGGATAATGACTGTCGGGATCCCGACTGTCGGAACCCTATCGCATCCAAGCAAATCAACCAGAATAACCCCCATTGTGTGGCCTTTTCCCTGTTTCTAGCTCTATTTTGTACCCTTGATAAGGTGCATCACAGTCTGGGGCATTGTGTCTTCTGACTTGGTATTAGTCTGTATATCCTTATCCTCCTGTCATATTCTTTAGTCTGTGCAGGCAGTTTTCTTAATGCTTGACTTCCATCCATTGTTTCTCTATCAGGTTGGCATAACCCTTAAGTGTATCTGCTATGGTTCTGTATCTGCTACGGTTCTGTATCTGCTACGGTTCTGTATCTGCTACGGTTCTGTATCTGCTATGGTTCTGAAGATTCATCTCCAACCTACTTTATTAAGGTGTACCTCATTTCAATAATACCATTTAGATTATCTAGGTCTTAGTCAGAATTGGGGGCCAAGGAGACATGATATTCCCCAGTGGACCTCAATATTCACAAGGCTATGCCCCTTCCTTGAGGGAGATTGTCATGCCACAATTGTGGGGGGTATATAGAAGCCTCTGCCCAGCACATTTGACTGAACACAGGGGCCTCAATGGTGAAGAACACAGAACACAGAGGCCTCAATGGTGAAAAACACAGAACACTGGGGCCTCACTGGTGAAGAACACAGAACACTGGGGCCTCACTGGTGAAGAACACAGAACACTGGGGCCTCACTGGTGAAGAACACAGAACACTGGGGCCTCACTGGTGAACTGATTAATTACTGGCAGCTGGTTGCTACTCTGAAGTGCCTGAGTAACGGCTTCAAAAATACTCCCTTCCCCCCGGATATCCTGCCCCATCACCCTCGTCAGGACAGGTAAGTGCCAGCGGAGGTGTGAAAATATTTTAATGTTATCTGGGGGGAGGGGGGGTTCTATATTTAAGCAATGGGGTTGGTTGTAGTTATTTTTTCTTGGAGGATTGGTGTGTCATGGTGAGCGCAGCGGTGCACTTTTTTAGTGCCCATGTCGACTGTGTCGACATTGAGGACAAAAAACGGTGAAAAACCCCATGTCAACCTATAGACTGTCGACCTTCCCATGTCAACCTAATAACCCTGTCTACCTAATGTAATGTATGTCTATAATGATCCCATTCCTTTTGCAGAGGGCCAGTCCCATATCATACCTAAAACAAAAGGTAACAAGGCGCAAATCTGTGGACCAATTCCAATAGCTGCTGCTGAGATTAGAAATACTCCTACTCTTTTGATAGCAAACCAAAAACAATCCCACACCAAATAAACAGCACTATGGAAATTGAATATAACAATTTATTTTTATATAAAAAATAATTGAGGGAATACTCACATTAAATTGATAAAATAACAATAATTACAATAACAACAACAACCGGCCGGTCATAAAATAAAATAATTATAATACCAAAATATACAGCATCTGTGCTGCACCCTGTGGAAATATTCCAGGGTTGGCTGCGTAATAAAGGGATAGCACCACCAGCAGCAGCAGCAGTGAACACACGAGGAGGACCTCAAACAGCCAAAAGTGTTGGGTCATTTAAAGCTACAAAGTATCAACATAGTAACCACTACTGCATTACATGCATGCTACAAAGGGTACTTGTTCCCCCCGCTTTCCCGGCTGCCGGCTGTGAGAGCGGCGCTGTATGGCTCCCTCCCGCTCCCAGCTGTGTGCCGCCTGGCGCATCTCCCCCTACTCCCAGCTGCCGGCTTGTGTAGTTTCAGGGCTCCAGAAACGTAGTTTACGTAGGCAGCATAGTGCTGTATTGGTATTTTCTAAAAAGCACTACGTAAACTGATGCCCCTTTCAGACCGCACTTTTAAAACGGTAAATTGCCGTTTTTTTACCGTTTTAAAACGGTAATGTGTGCGGTCTGAAAGGTCCAGTCCCACTTAACCGGTTAGAAAATGCAGTTTTTTCTAACCGGTTAAAATGCAGGGTCCTACCCGTTTCTGAACCGGTATTTTAGCCAAAAAATCGGCTCAGAAACGGTATTTAGGACCCAGCCAATGAGCTGGGTCCTAAATTCAGCACAGTGAATACTTAATGAGCGCTCATTAAGTATTCACAGCACTGGAGCCCCCCCCCGCGCGTGTCGACACCCCCCGCGCGCGTGTCGACGCCCCCCGCGCGTGTCGACGCCCCCCCGCGTGTCGACCCCCCCCGCGCGTGTCGACGGCCCCCCCGTGTCGACTTACCCCGTGCCGGTATCTCCGTTGTGGTTCCCGGCACTGCAGCTCAGTATGCTCGGAAAGCACTTATGAAAAAAGTGTCTTTCAGAAAATGGCTGCCCCCATACGGAAGACAGTTTTTTTAAACTGGGTTTCCTATGGGGCAGCCATTTTCTGGAAGACACTTTTTTCATAAGTGCTTTCCGAGCATACTGAGCTGCAGTCCACAACGGAGGTACCGGCACGGGGTAAGTCGACACGGGGGGGGGCGCCGACATGCGGGGGGGGTGGGGGGGGGGGTGGGGGTGGGCGTCGACACGCGCGGGGGGCGTCGACACGCGCGGGGGGCGTCGACATGCGCGGGGGGCGTCGACATGCGCTCGGTCGACACGCGAGGGGGGGGGGAGCTGCACGGAGGGGAGTGCTGAAGGCTGCACTGGCTTTAACCCTGTATTTGGAAAGTTTCCAAAAACGGGTCTGCCAGTGTCAAAAAATCGGCACTTAAACGGTAATATACCGTTTAAGTGCTGCGGTCTGAAAGGGGTTTTATCTGGCAGACCCGTTTTTGGAAACGTTTCCAAATACAGGGTCAAAGCCAGTTATGCGGTCTGAAAGCAGCATAAGTAACTGCAGCCGTGAAACTAAACAAGTACCGGTGATTCACCCATGAGCCCAGCAGGGCCAAAGAAAATTTAATCCAGCCCTGACCCTATTCTGCACTTGTTTCCAGCAGTGCATTGCTGGTCCCGGACAGCGTGTGTCGCGTCATGATGTGACGCAGCACCGCAGACCCTCCCGCACTAAAGGGCTGTCACCAACAAGTTCCAGCAGCAGGATTCATGCAAACGCAATACCTAGCCGGGCTGGCAGGAACGATGGTGTTGGGAGAAGTCCAGGGTTGAGAGAGCGGCCCGGGGAATGGGAACATGGCGAGATTGGCAGATTGCTTCCAACAAGCGAGGTGAGAATGAGTGGAATGAGTTCCGTGTAGGAGACAGGTGGAAGCTGCTTGCTGTTAAAGAGTTCAACCTTATAAAAAGCCCCCTTTCCAAATGTGTACTGGGCAAAAAACAAAGCCCGATACACATTTGGAAAGGTGGCATGGCCACATCCCATTTACCCATGATGTATGCCCCAATTACATGTGACCCCGCCCCCTTTCTGAATTTGTAGCGGTTGGAGGGTATGTGCCAGCAGGCAGAGCACATGGATCTACAGATTGCTCAATGCGGTTAGGAAAATATGTAATTGCTGAACCATAACAGAAAAATTATTTTTGTGGTTTAGCTATCTTTTAATGAGCCAGAAAAGCTCAGCGATTATAAGTAATAATTTGCTATAAATTAAATGTAAAGGTTAGTATTTCATATGTTTTAAATCAAAGACAGCTTGCAAATTACATACATTATATAATAATAATTACAATTTAATATAAATGTTGTTTATCTGAAACTATTGCATCTTATTAAGGGACAGCAAGCAGCATTCCTAGAGTACATAATAACGCAATGGATTAAGTACAGTTACACAATTGTAGAATAAGTCTGATAGTGCTGCTTTACCACAATATAACTAAAAAGGAGCAGCCATAATACAATAATTATATTTACAGTTATAATTCTAAAAGTGACCATTCATTATTATTATGTCACATATTAAAATAACAGATGTACACTTAACTAAGGATTCATTATTTTAACAATTCCAATAGTGTTTTATCCTGGACTAAAAATGATGCTAGTCAACTGATTCCAGTGAATAGGAACTACTGTATGTTGATTAACTGGTTCTGATGAATGGGAGTTATCCTAGTGAACACATTGTGGTCACTGGAAACTACAGTAGCTGGTGAGCTGGTTCTGATGAATGGGATCTATGCAAGTAAACTCATTGGCATATATTCAATGCCGTGGGCGAGCGGTGACTGCGAGCAGGACTTTTTGCTCGCAGTCACCGCTCACCCTTTCAGTATTCAACTGACCCCCCTCATACGCAAATTCCCCCTTGCTCCGTTTTTTGAGCGAGGGAGAATTGGCGTATGTGCCTCCAAAAGCTGCGAGAATCGAGGCTAATTACAGCGAGTTTGCTGCACTAGCAGCGACTTTTGTCGTTTAGGGGAATCCTCGCCGTTCTGTGACGGCGAGGATTCCCCCGGAACGTTGCATAGTGCGAGCGGCCGGCGCGGGGGTTAAACTGCGAGGATCACTGGTTTTCTGTGATCCTTTCAGTTTAACCCCCTCGCCGGCCGCTCGCACCGGCATTGAATACATGCCATTGTGGTCACTGGAAACTAGCTGGTGAACTGGTTCTGGTCACTGGAAACTATGCTAGTGAACTCATTGTGGTCACTGGAAACTAGCTGGTGAACTGGTTCTGGTCACTGGAAATTATGCTAGTGAACTGATTCTCGTCACTGGGAACTATAGTATGCTACTATACGACTGATTCTGGTCACTAGGATTTATGCTATGTTATGATCTATGATTATGTTCACTCTGAAGCTGTGCTAGTCAACTGATTCTGGTCTCTGGGTATTACATTATGCTGTTGAACTGATTCTGTTCACTGGGAGCTATGCTAGTCAACTCATCCTGGTCACTGGGATCTATGCTAGTCAACTGATTCTGGTCACTGGGTACTACAGTATGCTGGGAAACTGATTCTGGTCAGTTCTAGTTAATGTTGCCATTCCCTCTTCTCATTTCTACTCCAGCGTAATTTACTCCATGTGTACCTTAAATATTCTTCTCCTTTCATTGTTACAGTTGTTGATATTGCAGAGGCTACCCAGGCCGATGAATGTGTGGAGGAGCCCACCTTCACACTGAACTTACAGCCACTCACACCGTCCCCCCCCCCTCAACTCCAAATGCCCCCTACTCCTACACCACAAATGAGTCTGTATATATAAAGCCGTCACCAAACTACATAAGGAGGCCAGATCCATGAACCGTTCGCTCACTGATCTGCGGATTGAGTGCATGAAATATGAATCCAGATACCTGAGTATCATGGAGGGGATTTCAAACCACCAAGCTGCCCAAACTCTGTTTTTGGGTGAAAGTTCACAGTCGCTCCGTGAGCGTAATTTAAATGTCTCAACACAAACCACTTCACAAGACTCAAGTGGCACAACAGAGTCAACACCATTACAATCTCCAGTGCAACGGTCAAACAGAAGCACAGCCGCAAGGGAAACCACTGGCAAAGCCACTGGGGGCAACAAACGTGCCAAATAACTTTGTTGTGGTACAGTTATTTTGGGGTGTGGGTTTTGGGAGGGCTGGGAGTTGTGGGGATATTTTTGCACTACAATTTCATGGTGTATGTTACATTGTTATGCTTTTTGCTTATCAGTGTTAGGAGTCCCAGTGGACTACACGACTAGAAGTAATGGTACTTGCTGGAGGAACAGACAAGATGGATGGATGTAACTCATTGCTTTATCAGGATAATAAATCAGGAACAGGTACAGGTATCAGTACAGGAACCAGGTAACAGAAACCAGGTAACAGGACTCAGGTAACAGGACTCAGGTATTCAGACAAGGCTGGCAAAACTATAACTGGCCATGAGCTCAGGGCAAATGCAGCTTTTTTAAAACCAGAACAGATCAATGGCCAGAGGCACTGCAGACCAAACAATGACAGCAGCACCTCTGGCCAAACAGAGGTACTGCAAGTTGAATATAACAACAGCAGCATCTCTGTGTAACCAGAGGCACTGCAGACCAAACAAGACATAAATGGCAGTCCTGACAAGCAGTAAAAAAACAGCAAAAAACTAGTTTGTGAACTTTAATTTTAATGTAAATATAATTGTAGTAAAAAGCAAATATGAAAAGTAACATTACTCCACAAAACTAACAAACATGCAAACAGGACTAACAAAATAGTGTTCACAATTTCGAATGCCACACACCCCCACCCCAAAAAAACAATAGTTTGCATTGCATAACAACATTTGACAACAAGAAAATAGCCCACATAAAAGATGTATCGTTCTTGGGGGAAAAAAAAACACTTTCAATAGGTAAACACTAATTAAACAATCACAAAGATGGCGTGAGCATTGGTATTATTAAAATGACACATACATATTCCTGTGCAAACCTTGAGCATTAACCTAATACAAATGAAAACACCTGAAGGCAGTTTTTGTGTACCAGGAGGTTGACCAAATATTTTTGGGGGGTCTGTTGGCATATAGCTTGCATTCAATGTTTACAATATGCCTGGATGACCTCATGCCGAATCTACCGCCCAGTCGCTGAACTCCATCTATTCCCAGATGTTTCCCACGAACACACATTAAATAAACGAGGCCTGCGCAGCTTCGAGGGTACCTGCAGAAGCTGCTAAGCTTGTTCACTTTGATGATGGCGGAGTCTCCTGCGGTGCTGCTGACAGAACATAGGCCACACTGAAATGGTTTTTGAATGCAGAAATTCTGCCATATTTTAAGCTGGAAAGTGTATATGTGAGCCTAATGGCCTTATATCAGTTTCAAATTTGTTATTCTGATTACCTGTGGACAAATTTTTTAAAAAAATTACATTTGAGAAATTGCAAGGTACTCTTTACCTAGAACGGCGCCCGTCGTGCTGATCGCGGGTACATTTATGTATGGCCGCGACGCGACCGACGCGATGCCCGCGATTTCCCATTGAAACCAATGTTAAACATGAAAATCGTGTCGGTCGCGTCGCGGCCGGCCATAAATGTACCCGCGATGCCCGCGACGCGATGCTCACGATTTCCCATAGGAATCAATGTTAAAAGGCGCGATGGACCCGATTTTACTGTTAAATGCCTCAATCCACCCGATTTGGCCATAGGAATCAATGTTAAATGGGCCACAGAGCCCATTAACCCTTAAATGTCCCCCCAAATTTTTAACGCCACCCCACGATCCACGCCAACCCGAAGCGTGGCGAGCGCAGCGAGCCCGCGAGGGGCGGCGGTACGCGTCCTCCGACCTTTTCATTCCCCTACTATCCACGTCGGCGTGGAGTTGAGAATATAATAGTGTGGCGAGCGCAGCGAGCCACCAAGCCCGAAGCGTGGCGAGCGCAGCGAGCCCCGCGAGGGGACGCGGATACCTTCACAGTTATGCGCGTCCCCTCGCGGGCTTCACAGGTGTCCGTGGCGACGCGGACACCTGTGAAGCCCGCGAGGGGACGCGTCTACCTGTGAAGGTATCCGCGTCCCCTCGCGGTGCTCGCTGCGCTCGCCACGCTTCGGGCTCGGTGGCTCGCTGCGCTCGCCACACTATTATATTCTCACACCACGCCGACGTGGATAGTAGGGGAATGAAAAGGTCGGAGGACGCGTACCGCCGCCCCTCGCGGGCTCGCTGCGCTCGCCACGCTTCGGGTTGGCGTGGATCATGGGGTGGCGTTAAAAATTGGGGGGACATTTAACGCTTAATTGGCCCTATTTGGGCTGTGTGGCCCATTTTACATTGATTTCTATGCCCAAATCGGGTCCATTGAGGCATTTAAGTGTAAAATCGCGGTCAATCAGGCTTTTTAACATTGTTCCCTATGGGAAAATCGCGGTAATCGCGGTCATCGCGGGCATCGCGGCCATCCCGATTTACCCGCGATGCCCGCGATTACCGCGATGACCGCGATTTTTACCCACGACGACCGCGATTTCAATCGCTGGCGCCGTTCTAGGTAAAGAGTACCAATTGCAACATTTGAAATACACTTCAAAATCAAGGTGTATTTTATTTTCGTATTTGGATACGTATTGTATGCGGTGACGAATCGTATACGCACTTTTTTTAAATACGAATTGTTAGTATATTACTAAAATACATTGCCTTAATGTTAAAACAGGTGTATTTTGCCGATGTTGTATACAGTTGCATTCGTATTTCATAATACGACTGTGCCATGAATACGGCGTAAATATGAATATGAATCAACGTATTTTGAGGATAGTAAATCCTGAAAATATGAATATGCATAAAAAATGTGTATTTTTCTGTACAAATACAAATTTTTAATACAATTTCACCTTAGTAAATTTCCCCCTTAGTCTCATCACTCCAAATGACTTTGTTTTGAGGCTTGTCTCTGTGCTGTTTGGAGTATTGTAAGCAGGATGCTTGTGGCATTTGTGTAGTAATGGCTTTCTTCTGGCGACTCGACCATGCAGCCCATTTTTCTTCAAATGCCTCCATATTATGCATCTTGAAACAACCACACCACTTTTGTTCAGAGAGTCCTATATTTCAGCTTGAGTTATTTGTGGATTTCTCTTTGCATCCCGAACAATTTTCCTGGCAGTTGTGGCTGAAATTTTTGTTAGTCTACCTGAACGTGGTTTGGTTTCCAGAGAATCCTTCATTAATTAGAGTTTGAACACTGCTGATTGGCATTCTCAGTTGCTTGGATATCTTTTTATATCCCTTTCCTGTTTTATACAGTTCAATAACCTTTTCCCGCAGACCCTTTGACAATTCTTTTGCTTTCCCCATGAAACATGCGAGGGTCTTTCAGGAGACCAGAAACTCACTGACCTTTTATACGCACACACTGATTACAAGCAAACAGATCACAGGTGAGGATGGTTACCTTTAGTAGCCATTCAAACCCGTTTGTGTCAACTTGTGTGCATGTTATGAGGCCAAAATCTCCAGGGTATGTAAACTTTTGATCAGGGTCATTTGGGTAGTTCCTGTTGTCATTATTATTTAAAAAGAGTAAACACAGTTGTTTTTCAATAAATGGCTTCACCCAACCACTAACCACGAGTGAAAGAAAAGTTTGTGAGTTATCAATCATATTCTCTGACAAAATTCTCTGAAAATCACAAATTCTGATAGGGTATGTAAACTTTAGCACAACTGTAAATTGTAAAAAAAAAATCCAATTGTTACTCTACAGTAAATTCCTTCTTTGTTCTATGGGGACCCGGTGTGACTATCGCCATGCGCCTGGTCCGCCATCCACCAAGAATGGGGAGCACACCCCATTCTCGACATTCGGCAGAAGTGTCCCATCGGCATGCTTTCTTCCTGCACAGCTCTGTAGGGAGCTCCCTGCATCCTGCATAAAGCCTGTACTGACCCCAGCTGAGGTACACCACAAAGACACACGCGAGCGAGTGACATTCTCGCATGTCCCGTCGCCGCCGTCCGCCAGATCCACCAGAAACTGCGATATGGCGTGCTGGTGGGTTGGCTGAGAGTGGCTCTATCTGTACTATAAACCGCTACTCAATAAAATGTTATTTATTCAATATAATTCATTAATTGGAATTAACAGAGTAAGGGTCAGATTTATTAAGCTTGGAGAAGAGATAAACTGGAGATAAAGCGGAGATAAGGTAAAAGGAGATAAAGCACCAGCCAATCAGCTGTGTTTGAAAAAGACAGTTGGGAGTTGATTGGCTGGTGCTTTATCTCCTTTTACCTTTCTCCGCTTTATCTCCAGTTTATCTCTTCTCCAAGCTTAATAAATCTGCCCCTTAGTTCTATTTTGAGATACTACACACCATTTATAAATACCCTCTGCCAATCTTCCCCCATCGTATCTGAACAACACACCAGGCAAATGTGCGGATTTCTAGATATTTCCATAGAACCACACTTTATGAAATATTTATCAGCGATTTAATACAGGACACCTCAATACATACTGTAAAAAAGTCACAGTACTGCAGATCTAGGTTAGGTAAGACACAGAGCCAGGAATAGCACTCCAGCCATCCATCCAAGTAATGGATGCCCATGGCTAGCTCGTGGGGAAATATGTTATACCGGCGACCTGTACTGACCTCAACGCCTTCCAGACAGTGTTGGCAAGATACATACAGTACTGCTGAAAACGTGTTTTATAAAAATCATCATTGTAGGTGATGGATTATGTGCTTCCATTCTAAACCAGAATCAGTCACTGATGGATTGGCTGAATCACAACGGGAGGGGAACTGGGTGTTTTTTCTTCCAACCTTTGCATTGACTACCGTACATCATCAAGTTCGATAAGTTTGTTAACTTGTATGTTCTACGCCTGAAACTTCCTTAAAAACAGATAATGAAGTTTGTTTTTAAAAGTTCGATACTTGCTGATTCAGTTGTCATGGGGCAAAACCTAAATAACAGGATTTGAAGTAAAAAAAAAAAAAAAAAAAGTACTTTGCCGAAATAAATTCTTTTTCTTTCCTAAAACACTATCTTCAGTTCCTAATAATCTCTGCATATAAGTATAGTCTTCCAGCGCTGCAGTTCTAAACCTTATGGGAATGTAATTTAAAGTGTGCAAGTTTAAAATTGATGCAATTTTCTTGCCTCTTATTAATGCCACTTCTACCAGGTAGGAGGAATAAGATAAAGCACAGTAAAATCTTAAGTACACCATAAATTAGAAAAATAAAATGGGTCTTTTGTACGTTGCACAGGGGACTGCGTTTTGTCTTTGAAAAATAACGTATAGCAGTAGTCAGCGCAGTTTACATGCATTTGTATGTTAAATCATATAACCTTTATAACAAGTTAAATTATGCCGAATGTCTTGAATCCGTAAATAGTCCCGGTAACCCTGGTGCGCGGAAAGTATTTTGTATGCCCCTCGGTGTGTATATGCACTTTGCATTAATATAATACAGCGAGCTATTGTAATTCTGTTTGTATTAGCATCATACTGTACTATCAGCAAGCGGTACAAGAGCTGTTTATTTCCATTTGTACCCTAGATCTCACACGTCTTGTTAGATGCAGGAGTCTAATCTGTGCCATAAAAAGGGGAAATAATGGAAACGTAGGAATGAGAGATTGAAAAGGTATTTTTTTTCCCTCCTCCAAGAATACATTATGTTTATATCTAGTATATTATAGAAACTGCAGCTATCTGTATGATGTATGATCTGCAATAACAGCGTAGATATTCATTTATATGCACCGCGCTATGAAATACCAGTTTCAGGAACTAATTATATCTATTGCCATCACTTATTATTTAATTCACTTTCCTGCCTCTAAACTGCTTTATGAAGATAGATAAGGAGAAGGGGATATTTACATGTATCAGTGAAGTAGTCCAGCAAGAGGGTGGTGGGGTCACCAAGGCTGCATGACATTGCTGGCCTGATACAGGGTATTTTTGCATACTTGGGGGCAGATGTATTAAGCCTTAACAAGAGATAAATGCAAGGGTGATAAGTGAGATAAACGTCCAGCCAATCAGCTCCTTACTGACTTTTTTCAAACACACATGGCAGTTAGAAGGTGATTGGCTGGACGTTTATCTCTCTTTATCAACCTTGGATTTATCTCTTGTTAAGGCTTAATACATCTGCCCCAGTATTTGCGTGCCATGCCCCCAGTGCACTTTGCCTACGTGACAAAACACAGAGGCGGATATATTAAGCCTGGGGAAGTGATAAAGTGGAAGGTCATAACGCACCAGCCAATCAGCTCTTAAGATTCCTTTTTCAAACCTAGCCTGTAACTTGACAGTTAGGAGAGGATGGGCTGGTCCATCATCACTGGATGCTTTTTCACTTCACCAGGCTTAATAAATCTGCCCCACAGTAAAGCTGGCCATACACATGTGCAATTTGCCAACTTTTGACCCGAATCCGACAGATTGGGACGATAAATTGGGTGAAAAGTGGCTAAATCGCATGTGTTTGTGTTAGAAGGTGCCCTGTGATACTCCAGGGATGCCGCTCCCAGTGATTTCCTGGCGACCTGGATGCTGTGGCTCTTCCAGGTGTAGCGGCTGGAGGGAGACACTAGCGTCCCCATTGCTAGGTGATCAGCGGCTCCCGGCACTGCAGTGTCTGTGCTGTTAGACACCGGATGGTAGCCACCAGCTGCTGATCACCGAGCAACGGGGATGCTAGTGTCACACAGCTTTCTCTGTGGCTGGGAAGCTGATTAAGCAGGTGTTCACTTCAGGGTGTGCAGCGAAGCAGCTGTACACCATATAGCAGTGATTTCCAACCTTTTCCAGCTTGCAGAACACTGGACAAGACTTTAAAATTGCAAATGCACACCATCAGTCACCCACTGGGATTTAAAAAAAACACACACATTAGCTCCAATGAAAAAAATAAAACACCTACACTGGCCCCCACAGTAATAAAACATACAGGCCCCCCATACATTGGCACCCCAAGTAATTTCACATATTGTCTTACAGTTATTTTTTTTTTAAAACCTACATGCTGGTTGCCAGGGATTTATTTCTCATTGCCAGGGATTACATGCTAATTGCCAAGGATTTGATGCTCGTTGCCAAAGGTAACATGCTCGTTAACAGGGCTTACATGCTGTTACATGCTTGTTGCTGGGGGTTACAAATTTGTACTTTTGAACAAAGCACTCCAGCTTCTGCTTACTGTTTCCCCGAGATGCTCCCTAGTCCAGCTTGAAGACACAGTGCATCACCCTCTTCCATTATTCGGCTCCTCAGTCAGGCCAGGGTCGTGGACGGCGGGATGCAAAGTAATGTCATGTCCACAACCAGAGAAGGCCACCTAGCAGACCACCGAATAGGAGTGCCACTGATGTTGATCGGCGCTCTACTCGGCGCCTCCAATTAATAGCAGCGAGATCCCCTTTAATGGGAGGACCGTGACATCATCAATGCAGCACAGAGCTGTGGGGAGTAGGGTTTGCCATCGTTGCCTTTGCCATCATTGCAAAAGTGCAACTGACCATCGATAGTGTAGAAATATGCAATGGATGACCATCGATGATTTTACTTATCGATGGTCATCCATATGCATTGATTGATTTGTCTGTGGGCCAATCAAAATGCGGGGACGGGGCTTCGCAGGTGCCGGGGGCGGGGCTATGTTCCGTGTCCCGGCACCTTGGGAAAAAGGCAAAAACAAAACTATTAGTTTAAGCGTGACATCAACGGTGGGAAACCATCTGGTTCTCCCCCATCGATGGCAAAACTTTTTGACATCGGCCATAAACCATTGATGATTTCTAATCATCGATGGTAGATGGCCATCCCTAGTGGGGAGTCATGGCTCTCAGGATGTGGGAGCTCTGCCTCACACTGTCAGCAGACCCGCTGCTCACCACTGAGGCAACAAGACTAGCGGATAGAAACCGGCGCTTTTCCCTGTCAACCCAAAATTGCTATTAAATCCACTATTGGGGTTGAATTAATATATATCAATATATGAAGAGAAAAATTTAAAACATAACTAGTCTAAAGGAAATCTCCCTTGCATATACGGTTCAGGCAGCGAGAAAGGGAGATGCCAATTCCCAGTGTAGAAACAAAGTAAGAAATATAGATGGATATACGCGCTAGAAACAATGTAAAAATAAAAAGTTTAAGAATTTATTAAACAAATATATTTCACTGGCCGGTGATTCTAAACAGTATTAAAAACAGATACACATAGTCATAGTATTAATAGCTGATTTGTTCTTTTATAAAAACAGCCTTTAGCTTGTTAATACACAATCTCCTAGGATGGTTTAGATCCAAGTGTAATTTCATAAGTACTGTCAACCATGCGTCAACATTTAGGATTTCCTGGGACAAAGAAAGAAAAACACTGATCCCCCCCCCCCCCCCCCCAAAAAAAAGAAGAGATTGTTTGTTTAATGTCCGTTGTCTGGCCAGATACAGTTTAAAACAAGAAGAAGACGGATCCCAGTTTTACGTTGGCTGCTGACTGACCAGCTACTATTTGTGTAGTGCTGGGTTGTAATATCGCAGTACATGCTCTTTTGCAGGCAGGTTAGGGATTGTATTCTGGAGCTCCAGAAGGAAATGGTGAGAGTAGCATACAGTCCTATGACGCGTTTCTCCTCCTCCTGTAAGGTTTCAGCGGCTTCATCTGATACTCATTAATTCATAAGCTCTGCAGTGATACCATTATCACACTCATATATACTGTATATATCTCTTTGTATCTTTTGTGGCGCCACCATCTTTACATACTGTTTGAAAAAAAAAATCTCCAAAGATCTTGAACCTGTGCCGCCGTCTGAGTGCCGCCGTACCTCAAATATGCATATGCCAACCCTGAATAGGGTGTGAGCTTGGGAAGGCACTGGGCGCACTTATTACAGCCTCAAGCAAGGAAGTGCCGGCTATTTCTACATATAATATATATACACTGTATGTGTGTGTGCTTTGCAGCACTACAGATATTACATTCATTCTGTTATATGTATTTAGTTTTAGGAATTGTTACCACTGACGAGGGGCGTAACTAGAACTTAGCAGGCCCCATAGCAAAATTTTAATAGGGCCCCCCTCCACCCCCACCCCCATCACCACCACCTTTATCACTACAAGAAAAAGGGCCGGATGTACTAAGCATGAAAGTGAGAAAATGGAGAGTGATAAACTACCAGCCAATCAGCAACTAACTGCCATGTCAGAGGCTGTGTTTCAAAAATGACAGGTAGGAGTTGATTGGTTGGAGTATTATCACTCTCCATTTTATCACTTTTCAAGGCTTAGTACATCTCACCCATTGAGAGAAAGAGGAGAGAGTAAGAGAGAGTATGAGAGCGTGTCTTAATGGAAAAAGATGTAAGGAGAGAAAGAGAGACAGTGTTAGAGAGAGAAAAAGTACAGGAACAAGAGAAAGGGAGAAAGAGAGAGCAGGGGGTAGAGGCATAGACAGAAAGATAGATGGTGGAGGCATGGACAGACTTATGGTTGGACAGAGTACAATATGGGGGCATAGACAGACAAAAAAGGGCGGGCATAGACAGATGGACAGATTGAAGGAGCATACATAGACAGATGGGAGGGGCATGGACAGATGACAGGAGCATAGACGGATGGATGGGAGGGAGCATAGATAGATGGAAGGGAGGGAGCATAGAAGGATGTAAGGAGCATAGATGGATGGATGGGAGGAAGCATAGACGGACGGAAGGTGTATAGACAGATGGATTGGGGGGAGCATAGATGGACAGATTAGAAGGGGCATAGATGGATGGAAGGAGCATAGAAATGTGGACTGGGCAAGATGTAGGTACAGGAGGGGGACTGACAAAAGAACCATAGACGGATAGACGGACAGGAGAGATGGAAGGAGCATAGACAGATGGATGGTAGGGGCATAGATGGGTGGGTGAGTGGGAGGGGACATAGATGGGTGGAATTGCAGGATGAGGTACAGATGGACAGATAAATAGACAGAGCACTATAGTTTACACAGGAATTCACCAGGCAGTTTCTGCAGAGTCTCCAGATTGTAGCAGGAATCTGGCTATGATGTGGATGGAGCTGCGGGAGGAGATACTTATCATTATTGCAGCCTCACCAGAAGCCCTCAGCACTCCTACAGGCCGGACACCCTCCCCCTACTCCAGACTTCTCTGGCTCCACCCGCAGCAGCCTCTCTCCAGTCCTCCGCCTTCCCCCTGCAGTGCAACTGCCTCACCCCCACAACGGCAGGAGCTTCTCTCATCTCCGCTCCTCTGGCTCGCCTCCTGCTTCAGCAACAGCCCCAATCTGATTCTGTACGATGTCAGGCTGAGGCGCCTGCTGCTGCTGTAGCGGCACTAGGGGTGTGCGGCTGACAGACCAGTGGCATGTCAGTAAGCCACGCAGCGACGCTTCCGGTTCCAGGGTGCGAATCCGTCCTCCTCCGCTTTCCTCCTCCACTCTCCGCACCCACCCTGTTTATAGACATGTAATAAAACAATGTGATGGGCTCCATAGCAGCTGCATCCCCTGCACCCTCTATAGTTACACTACTGCACTGACCTTATTTACATATCCTGTTATAGCCATTAATTGTATTTTCCCTATTTATCTTGTCTTGTCCCAGTTATAGTATATGGGCTCATTCATATGCTTCATTACGCACCACTAGTACACAACATATAGTACCCTGTCCAGTGTATTCTTTCTTTGTTCTCTTACTTAATAACGACAGTTGTCCTGGTCAGTTGGGGGCATAGGTTCCGATTTATGTTTTTGCTGGGGGTGCTCAAGCCAAAGATATAGGGGAGTAGCTTCATGGGGAAGGGGTGTGGCCACAAAATAATACAAATTTATATAATGGAGCACAGTTGTCTCCAATATTCAAATTACGGCAACAGAGTTCCCCATTCATAAATGCCCCCACAGTGCAGGTACATAAATACACCCTCAGTGCAGGTACATAAATGCCCCCACAGTGCAGGTACATAAATGCCCCCACAGTGCAGGTACATAAATGCCCCCACAGTGCAGGTACATAAATGCCCCCACAGTGCAGGTACTCCGTGGACAGAATACACTCTTCCCGGCATACTGTTTCCCAGGTGGCTGGTCCGGCAATGTGGGTGCTGCAGCTGCAAATTAAAAAGTTATTATGGCGGCCCAGCAGCGGGACTCGGGCCCGTGGGTGCTCAACAATTTCCGTGGGTGCTTGGGCCCTTAAGCACCCACAGAATCGGCACCTATGGTTGGGGGAAAGCTTATACTGGCACCAATAGCATAAGTCCTTCTGGCATCCAAGTACTGGTAGGCGTATAAAGCCTTATGGGAACTTGGCAGTTATAGGCACAAAGACCTGCTGGTGACCTCTGTGAGTCTTACACCTGTGAGTTCTAGGGCAACTGTTCGGAAGATGGTGCCAAGTACTACCTTCCCGAGACATCCTATCCTTCCAGCCTGCTTCATCCAGTTATCTCAAGTATTCCCTCTCTGGATCATAACAGTTTGACATCCAATCTGATGTGCAGTTCCGTGCGCATTGGATCGGAGCCAGATATTGGAACTGCTGCACATCCGACCTTGGTCTTGGACAGCCTCTGGCAGTGGGGATTGGGATCACATATGATATATCGTATGCAAAAGGACTGCATACGATATATCGTTTACCATCTGGGAACTCAACGGGCATCGCATGCTACTTCTCTCCTCGGAGAAGTCACATAGTATGTGGGCCCTTTACTTATGACCCAGTAACACACCACCACATTGTAGATGCCATCTTGTTGCACAACTCTGTTTAGTTCCAGAGATTACATGATGAGAAACCATTAAACAATCGGTCCACAAACATTAATTCATCCCGTGTGTCTATTTTCACAAGACATACAGTTTTACAGCACGGCAGTGGGGAGCGGATTCCCAGCCCATCTCCGCTTCAGTGAGACGGGCAAGGCAAGTGGGGACAGCTATGGGGGAGGACAGGGGAGCACCTGGGTGGCTGCAGGCTCCATCAGAACAGGGCACAGAAACGTCTCATGCGTGCGTGTCCCCATCTGGCTGCTGGCGGCGGCTGCCAAATGGTGATAGAATGGTTTTAGCTTTCTGATATACCTACAGTAAGGTAGACTGTAGCTCTGTAGCGATGCCTCATGCCGCACAATTTCATCTTATCTATGCTTGCCTTACACCCGTATTTTTTGCAATACATTAAAATCATCTTGATAACTTGTAACAAATAGAATTACCAGTCTGGAAATGCTTGTGATCCCCTACTCTATAAACACAATGACCCTTGGAATTCTAAGAGACTCGCTGGAAAGAATAGCATTACATGCGACTTTATCATCTGTGGGCTCATCTTATTTGGCTTCCAGAAATGTAATAGAGGACGGTGAATATCACAGATTGTATGACAAGAATGAAATATTGATGTCAGCACAGATAGATTTGTGCTTTAAATGTATGATCTGAGAAACCGGAGCTGCCACCAGCAGACAGAGAAATAAGATTGATGAGGAAACCAACAGCGAGCTTTAATTTCACTTTGAAGTCATTAAAGACAGGAGAGATGTACAGAGATTACATTTTTTTTAAATCATAGAATTGTCAAATGCATCAAAGGTGTGGGAGCCCGTAGCCTTATCCCCATATATCCTTCCTTTATAAATTGTTTCCCCTTCTGTTCTTCACTTATCTATAAACAATGAAGATTATTTATTTATTTATTTTTTTTACAATAAATCTGGATAAAGTATGTATTCAAAGGACAAATGAAAGCGCTGCAGGATTAGGGCGATACACCGGAAGCCTGGAAACAAGGATCACACAGTTAACAAGAGTAAAACAATTTATGTGTGCAGGATCCTCAGTGATTTCCCAGCACTCTATTCTTAGGCTGTTTGAGGTTAGCAGGTACCGGTATACCCTCGGTAGATTGTGCATAAGATGAGTCTCTGTGGGCACGAGGAGTGGTAGAAGTACCCAAAATGCATCACATCGATCCATTTACAAAGACCTCTGTTCGTGGATGTCTAGAATGATTTGCACTTTGTGTTGATAGGCGTATAGTATTTCAGATTGTTGGGAAAGGTTGCACAAGCTAATGTTTTTTTATGAATGACCCATGAGAATTACAGACATGCGGAATGTTAGCATAACTGTCATTAACCTGGTCTGTTGGATTTAAATGGGTCATAAAAAGAGTGCTATGGGGTTTTTTGTTTTGTTTTGTTTCCTACTTAGGATTTAATATAAGGAAATATAAAAGCAATGTAAAAAATCTGATTATATTTTTCTAGGACGCCGTAGAGTACAGTTGTGGTTTGCTGGGGCAGGGACTGGTGTGAAGGCCGTACCTCCCAACTGTCCTGATATTTGTAGGACAGTACTGTTTTGTTTTTGTAATGTCCCGCTGTCAGAGCTGGATTGAGGCTCCAGGGGGCCCAGGATAATTAAGACAGAGGGGCCCCTAAGGACTAAATAAAAACACACAACATACATACACATTATTCGTACACAACACACACAGCATACATACACAACTACACAACACACACAGCATACATACATACATACATACATGCATACATACATACGTACGTACATATACCACACATACAACATACATTATAAATATATATATACTGTATATATATATACACACACACAATACACTGAAACTCACACAGCATACATACATACATACATACATACATACATTTACAACACACACAAAATACATTATATATATATATATATACTGTATTTATACACACACAATACACTGCATACTGTACATAAATACATACATACATACATACTGTCGTACATACATACATACAGACATACATGCAGATCTTTTCTCATAGAAAACATAAAAATTGCAAATATAATAGGGTACAATTTTTCCAATTTGCACCCTAAACAGGACCAAAAATTGCAAACTAAATATCCTGACGAGTTTGACAGAACCATGCCCCCTCCAAGCCATGACGTGATCAGCAAAAATTGTGTCATCGGACTGCCTGGATTGTAAGAGCCGCAGGAAGGGGCCTGGGTGGGTGGGGTGAATAACAGCTGTGGGGGCCTGGTAAATGTCCAGGAGACTTGCCCACTGTTCTGGGAGTACCCCCTCAGGAGCCTCCGGGCGATTTCAGGAGAGTAGACAATTATATACATTACTGCCCTACACTGCTGGTGGACAATTAGAAGGTGCGCTTTAAAATAGGATTAACTGGGCTGCAGCTGTCCACACATTGTACATTTGCACCATCCTCACTGCAACAAGGTTTTGCATCCTCTACCTGGATTTATAGCTAACTCTGATTAGAACGTATGAAGATTGGGGACAGCAAATTCAGCAATAAACAAACACAAGTTCCCACTTTCATCTGAAAATAAATGTCTACATTACCAAGCCTTGAACTGTAAACACATCAAAAATCTATTGGAAGTGTGTGGATATCATTCAGGAATGAAGACGCTTATAGTATCTAGTAGATGTAAATGCATAAAGTAAATTAGATGTTCTGTATAGACATCTCCCATGGGTGTACGACAGCTCCGGCTTAGAGATAAACATATCCAAAATAGCTATAGGGAAGGACAGCGTGCTGCATTGTTAGATCACTTTAACAGGAAGCTGTAACGTTGACATATAAATCGACAAGTATACAAGAAATAAGAAATTGCATTTCTGCTCTCTGGAGACTGCGGGTCACTAAGTGTAAAATTGTTCATGTGAATACAGTGTGTTATCAAACAAGCAGTCCATGTCTCTGGGAAAAAAATACTTCAGCAGCTGCGGTATGCATGAGGCCTTGGAGGGAATGGAATCATGAACAAGATGCACAAAAACAATAACAGAATAATAGATTACTTTGAGAATTAGCAATGCTCTTTTTCTGCTGACATAATTCTGTTACTTTTCAAAGGTTATAAGCAGAAGCCAGTATATGAATCCTAACTGATCTATACATATAATAATACTGTAAATGCAATTTGGGCTCTTTTCTATGCGGTGACTAGATCGTTTAGAAAGTAAGCACAGATCTCTCCGTGTGGATACTCCCGATCAATGGCCGATGCGCGGTCCTGCGCGTTGCTATTGCCCGCTAGTTAAGTCAGTGTATGCAGGGCTGGATTTCCCACTAGGCATGTGAGGCAAGTGCCTATGGGCGGCACCTGCTGGGGACAGCAAAGGCATCCCCCCTTCTCGAAAACGTGGAAGATGTGGGGGGATTGTGGGGGTCCGCAAAATGAGGGAGCGGGGTTGTGGAGGTCCACAAAACGCAAGAGGGGGGTCCACGATACGCGGGAGGGGGGTCCGCTAAATGCGGGGGGTCATCCCGCTGATTTCGGGAGGTGGGGGAATGCCCATTCCTGGGAGGCCAGGGCGACAGCTGTGTGCTGTCCAGCGTGCAGTACATTTCTCCCCTTACAGGGCAGCATGCAGGATGATGTTTCCACAGCTGGCTCTGGCCTGCTGCTTCATATCCCAGCAGCACTATGGCAGCGGCTGTGGAAGTGACTGGGAGCACCAGCTGCAGTGGCACATGAAATGTGTGGGGTCCTGAGAACCGAGTTTGAGAACCCCTGCAATAGACAGCAAAAATGATTTTTACTAAATGTGCCTCTACATTGTAAGCACCATGAGCAGGGCCCTCCTCCCCCCTTGTTTTCCTCCTCTGGCTCTCTGCTCCCCGGACTCCACTCTCATTGTTAATAATAGATATCTGCCAAGGCTATAGCTCTGGTTATATTCTCTGTAGACTATTTGTATTTAATTAGATTGCATTGTTACATTAATATTATTTTTAAAGATGAGAGAAACATTACAGCAAATCCTATTCTTCTTACATTAGTTTCACTGTTTCATTACAAGCAAATAAGTTTGTGTCGGCTTAGCTAAACCCTTCTGAATAGAACTGTCTTTTAAAGTATAGTTTTTGCCTAAACAATTGTCATTTATTTAAAAAAAAAACCATGATCTAATTTACATATATGGGACTTTCTATATTCGTATAATGTAAATTCAAACAACTTTGTGATATTGAATCCAACATTTATTATTCACATACAGGGGCAAATGCAGGATTTGTAGGGTGGGGTTTCCAAAAAGGGGTGGATCCAAGAATGCCTGTATTGAGTGAGGTGACCCAATGTATATAGATAGATAAATATGCAAATTATATATACATTTCTATCTAAAGATATGCAGGTGCATGTAATATATTTGTGTTTGTATATGTATAGACACACAGCAAGGAGGTATCTGCAGTATATGCATTGATTCACGGGCATTTGACAAAGGGGCGGTGCTTAATCCTGGGTTGCGGCAGGCGGCTCTATTACATGATAACACAAATCTGGCCTGTCCCGGGGGCATGGACACTTTAAGAGAGGAGGAGTACGTGTGCAGCCTCCTCTGGCCGGGCCCCTCCTCTCTGCCGGGAGCAGCGCCAGCAGCGCCAGCCTGTGGCCTAGCGCAGTAGAGTCTGAGCACTACAACGCTCAGACTCTACTACGCTTGTGTGAACAGCTGGAAAAATTGCGCAGCTGACATTTTTCCAGGGACTCCGGCAGTGCTGCTGCCTTCATCACGGGATTCCGGAGGGTAAATATTAAAGAATGGGAGCAGTGTATGCGATGTGGGCCCCCATGGGACTCAGGGGCAATGCATGCACCACGCACATTGCACCCAATGCCAGGGGGGGTCTGGGTGCTCAGGAACCCCTGTGAATGTGCCTCTGATATAGGAAAAATTGGAATATAGCTGTTGTGTCAACAAAGTGGCTGAGAACTGAACAGCGGGTGATCAGCTCATTTCTACTTTCCATCAGAGCCAGTGCTGGATTGGTAGGTCAAGGGTTCTACAGGGGTATTGGTGGGTCCAGCGTGTGACGTCATGATGTGATGTGATGTCATGATGCAACATGACATCCTGATGTCTGCCCGCCCATCCAGCACCTCTGGGAACAGAGCTGAAAACCTGTAGCCGCCGTCGGGTTGGTCAATAGCTAATGACTGACGGCGGCAATAACAGTCATTTTGTGGTCAATCATCCACTACTGCCCGAAGGCATTAACACTTATTGAAGGTTTGCATCAGGCCCTGCCTCTAAAAAGCGTGCGGAGTCATAAATCACTAGGGCCTACAGGTGAATCCTCCGGTTCCTATCCGGACCAGACTGAGCCTGACTAGCTTTGTAAGGCTGCGGCTTTAGCTGCACAAACTGGTATTACTCACATAATAAGTTGCAGATGAAGCAAAGCAGAACTTGGCGGAAGGAAAAGGTTCTTACACGTAGAACTTCATATACAGAGTCAGTAATCAGTGGGTTCTGGTATAGCGTAAAACGCGTCTAGTTAGACTGATGCCTAAAGATAGTCAACAGCGTCTAGATCAACAGTAACGAAAGTTAGACACAAGCGTAAAGGGCCCCTTACACTTGGGAGATTTTGTCAGATTTGACACAATTCAGAAGGATTGGGCCAATTTATCTGACAAAATCTGATGTGCCTAATGCTGTAGGACCAGATGCACGTTCCTGTGCGCATTGGGTCTAACCAAGAGATTGATCCTCCTGTACTAAGGATAAATCTCAAGTTGATCAGGTCCAACTGTCTATCACAAAATGAAGAGGTCTATGACAGAAGGCATCCTTGTAATTAATGCAGGTGGCAGATGTGAACCTTCTAAGATGCCGTCTTCCATCCACATTTCACTTGAGATGCTGGAAAGTGTGTGTGTGGGGGGGAGAGAAGATGTGTGCCGAGGAACCTACCTTACACCAGCCTTGACAACATCCTGTATCAGTTTAATTATACTTCTATGATGTAACAGTTATTACTGTATTTTTTTTAGTAATCTTGGGCGGGATGTATTAACATACATCGCCGCCCCTCGCCGCGCCCCCGCCGCGATGCTAGCGCGTATGTACTAGCGCGTATGTACTAGCATATGCGGCTAGCATCACGGTTCGGTGACGGATGTGGTGTGCGGGGGATCTCCATCACCTCCTGGGCTCTGTGGCAGTTGGGGGAGGAGGAGCAGCACGGCTTACGGCGACCCCAGGGTGGCGATACCCTGCCCTGCTATGACGTGGCGGCAGGGTATCGGTACATTTGAAAATGCAGTAAAATGGGGGTTTTACCGCATTTTCTTCTTAGTACAATTCTTGTCAATGGCCCTTTACATTGTAACCATATATCATGCCAATAACTCTTATTTATGTTTTTTTTCTGACTTTCTCCTGTAACAGATATAATATATATACAGTAACAGAGGAAGCCTAGCACTGCCACTTATGACTGTGTCCGAACAACTCATAATGGAACCAATGGTCTATTGCATGCTACACGTGACATGGAGTGATGCCCCCGGCTGGCAGCAAGGTGTGCCAGTAAATGGAATTCACAGCTTGGCCACTATGCCACTTGCAATAAAGCAGAGAAGTAGGCATTGAGAACAGCCTGTCCGGCATCCTCAGCTGTTCCCTTCTCTTTTCCATCAGTGTAACATGAAGCATTCCGTTATGAACCTGAGCATCCTGGTGAGTTCCGCAGCAGTGACTGCTTTGTTCTAGGGCTGCACTCTTTTGTTTATCGCTCCCACAGAGTTTGTTTTGTTACCTCTTGGCATCTATCGATTTGCCTCTTCACATGAAACTTTTTTTCATTCAAATTTCCTCCGGTCAGCCTCAAGTGCAGAACTCTGGTAACAATGCTTGACGAGTGCTGACATGCAGTTTAGTTTCGCCAATCACATCAAAAGAACTTTATTAGTTGCGTCATCACCTGAACAGTTTTGTGTTTACCAGTATTTTTTCATGTTTTAGAAATGTTTTTTTTTTTCAACAGAGGTTTTACATCAGTGACACCGAGGGTTAATTTACAGCAGTGAGTTGTTTTCTCCTCTGCCAATTCTGACACTGCCGCATGTTGTCGGTACACTTTATGTGAAGCTGACTACAGACGATTTGCATGATAACGATATCAGGGAGCCGCTCAGTAAATTGCAAGGCCGCCCTGCATCGCTGCATCCCTCCCCGCAATCCAAGCACTCAGTTTAGCTTTTGCATCGCTATTGGGATTGCTTACACATTACCGGTAGCTCCCTGGCTGCCCAGTCTTGCTGCAAAGCCAGTCATGCATGTGACCTCACACAGCTGCAAAGCCGGTCATGCGTGTGATGTCACACAGCTGCCACCGCCCCCCCTTTCCAAATGGTTCAGACACGCCTGTGTTGTCTGCACCACACCCCCGGAACAGTCGGTTGCCGCTTTCTGCAATGATCAGACACTGCCCTGTTTCCGCCCCTCGTCAGGCTTTAGACTGCAGTCGAAAAAGATATTGTTTGTCCTGGAGCTATGGGGTGTTCAAGAGAAATCGTTAACGATACTGTTCATAGATATAGGGGGAGAGCTATACTATGCCTTGAAAAGTGATAAAATGGATAAATCAGGTCCAACCTGTCATTTTTCAAACACAGCCTGTAACATGGCAGTGAGGAGTTTCAAGATTAGTACATCTGGCCATTTATGACGGAGATCTAGAGGTGAGTCAGTTTTAGTGGTTTAGCGAAAACCTGAATAGCTAGCTAAGTGTGGCGGACTCAAATCCCTTAATCCCCCGTTGCTAAGGCCTCACCATATGCGCTTTATGGCAAACCTCGCTGGAAAGTATCGGGTTTTGTCCCTCAACTTTAAAAAGTCTAGCGCTGCACTGCTTTGGGACAGTACCAGTGGCGGCTCGTACCTTTTGGGGTGAGGGGGGCTGAGGGCGGCCGCAGCCGCCATGGGGGTGCGCAATGCAGGCACACACCCCCTGCAACTGTTGCAGCAGCCGCCACTCCTCCTGGTCATCGCAGTATTCCTGGCGTCTGTGCTATAATGACAGGTGCATGCGCAATGCAAACCTCTATACTGCGCATGTGGCCAGCTTCTATTGGCTGCTTCAGCAACAGCTCATAGAAGCTGGTCCCAGCACCTGTATAATACAGATGACAGTATCGTTGCATGTGCAACTATCAGATTTTCGGGGCTTTCACTTGGCAGCCCATAGAGAGGCGTCCCGGAGGGAGGGAACACCTCCCAATGGGACTGCGTTGGGTGACTGGCAGGTCAGACTTCCAACAGGAAGTCACTGTCAGTCACAGTGAAGCCAGAGCAGTCTCACAGACTGCATCTGGCTTCACTACAGTGGTGGGTATTACCTGGGGGGCTGCAGCCCTGCTGCCCATCAGTAAACCGCCACTGGACAGTACCCTAGGGGACAATTTGGCCTCCACACCTAAAACTGGTCAGCTCAATGGTGAATGGGCCCTCTTGCTGGTGGGTAACAGGATAATCAGAATCACATCAATCACAAAATTGTTCTGCACAATCTAAAAAAAGTATAAAATATGTTGTACCTCAATTCCTAAAAATAAAAGTAGTAGTGTCCCAAAGCACTCTACCAGTGTCTCCTCTACATTTTGGGCCCATGATAAATAATACTTCATCCAAAGCAGGGCAGCGTTTACCTGCTCTCTAGGCAACGAAAATACGCAGTCTAGCGAGCGGGTCTGAATGACCCCATAAATTAGCTGTGCTTATTAAATAGGCCCCACTCCATATTTCTGTGCTTGCTCAATCCCAGCTCATGACAGAGACGCCTTTAAGACTAACTTTATCTCCATATTTTGATTTACAGATACATAATCATTTTAACACTGGATCTTGTAGTAATTAAAAGTGGGGCAGCTATGAAGCCGTCTCCTGACAAGGTGTTGTCAGCAGTAAATGAACACGCTGCCCCTGTGGACAGTGCTCATTCCATTCTCGCACTGTGATTACACAAATCTATACCTCTGCATGCTTCATAGAGCATCACCGCATTGCTTTCCCCCACATATCACATTATCCCAATCTGCTTCCTATATATATATGTTATGGCTAGCAGAGAACTGAAGCCTCTCATTATGGCAATATAGCTGAATTCTTGTCATTGGACTATTCCGCTTTGCTCGCCGAAGGGAGGTGGGCAAAGAACACTTCGCTTTTACTTGTACTCTGCACTGTCAGTCAGTTTAGGAAATGCCAAGATGGTAATTAACACTGAAACATCAGTCTAGCAAAGTAGCTAGGACGAGTTGAACGCTCATTTGAGAGCATTTTGCACTTGCCATTGAATATCAAACCCCTCAAGTGGCACAAATGAGGAAAAGCTAAATGGAAGACAAAGCGGTTGAAGGACTTTAATTACATCGAGAGGAAACAAAAGTGTTTGAGGGAGCCAAGGTGGAGCTGTCCCTTGGAAATGACGTTTCTGTCCTCTATACTCAGTCAGTGTAATATGAAGAAATATACAATGCGGTACGTCTGCAACGGAAAATGCTATTTGTATTCCATTATCATGCAAAACATTCGTCCTTGTGCTGTTATCCCCGTCCTGCTGAGATGCGTTATCAGAGAGGATTCTCAGCTCGTTCCCTATGCTCTCATCTTGGTAGGAATCTCTGCATAAAAGACACATTTGTATCACTCACTGTTATATAGAGTAGAATGAAGAAACGTCAAATAGCATATATGTCAGGGCAGGTTTTGAACCTGAAGAAGACAGGAACGGATTTCAAAACAAAGATGAACAAAGGTGTGCAGATAATGTCTGTGCTAAGGTGTCAGTAAGTTAGGAATAGGCTTATATTTAACTGTAACAATACAATAAAATAAAACAAAAATACACACAGAAATTCTCACATAAGCACACGAAGATTACCCGTCGATCATCCGCTTAATGGGAAATGTTTCATTTCAGTGTGTGAATATTAGTGTAGAAAGGGGCCGATTCAGCCCTGATCACAGGGACGCAAAGGTGCAGTCCTTGCGATTATCAGAGGAATGTAAATGCGCCCGGTCTGCGGTGCATGAGTAGGGCCGCAGCCAGCGGCAGCCTGTGATGGACAAGCGGCCAGCGTTTGTGGGTTGCACTCCAGTGTTTACTGGGAGTGGCGCACATAAACGCAGGCAGGCCCAGCCACTGGGAAGGATGGCCACTGGGGTCAGCAGTGGCCTCCATCTCTCCACAGTCATCGCAGTGCCAAGTAAGCAGTTTGGAGTTCTGAGCACTTTATTAAGCCAGGGACATGTGGCTAGAGAAATGGCTTAAGAGGCTCTGGCTGTAACCAGAGCCAGATATACACACCTTCATTCATCATATCTTTCCATCTCGGCACACTGTTCGAGAATGGAACGCGCGTGTGTGCGAGACCGACGTGCATCCCCATCTTGGCAAACGTTGCAGCGAGACAGAAAGCACCGGCTTGCCGGCCGCATGAGCAAAGGCGGCTCCATCTATACATGAGGTTTATGTAGGCATTATACACAGGTGCAGCAGTACATAATGCTGGAAATTTGGTAAGTTTCGATCAGTGGCGCAACTATTTATTGGGCACCCCCCCCCCCTAAAATAAAGGCTGCCCCCTTAAAGTAAAGCCTGCCTCCAACTCAGCACTTACCCTCTGCTCGACGCTGCCACTGCCGCCAGGACCGCAGATCTACTTGTCTCTTGTCTCCGGTCCCGGCTCTCCTCCTGTCAGGCTTGATAAGAAAAATGGACCTCCCAAAATTGCCGCCCCCTAACAGAATACACGGTACATGTGTATTATCACAGCGCCCACGATTTCCATCGTAGGGCATTGTACAACCAAAAATCGTGTTGCATCGCATGCGATCATATCGCGATTGGACCCGATTTTTAATTGAACAGGCTCCCAGATGCTTGATTCATATGTTAAATGCCCCCCCCAGACCCAATTTTTGATTGTACACCCACCCTGATGGGTAATGTCTATGTTAAATGCCCCCCCATTGTTTTTTTTTTTTAATAAATGTTTTCTTTATTTTCAACACAAGTAATAACATGTATATAATGGTGAGTACAATCGGGTAAATCAATTGAAGCTTAAATGACTTGAAGTCCGGTATGTATCGGGGCAATGTTGAGTGAAGTAGCATACAATACGTTTGTACAGTACGTCTTGCCTTACAATTACCTCACAGAACCTCATATTAATTATCAACCAGAATCAATGTATGTGGGTTAACCTTATACAAACATCTTATTGTGGGGCAGTTTAGAATTCCCAAAGTTCTGGTCAGTGATTCATGGTATATGTCTTACTGGTCGGACCCATCTACCTTCTAAACACAATTACAAACCCTATATCTATACCTAACAATAGAAAGAAAGAGAAAGTTTAGAAGAGACAGGGGGGGGGAGGGGGGGGGAGGCAATATTTGTGAGGAGGAGTAGTGTTGCAATGCCTGTTGGCTCGTCTAAGTCCCAGTCTTCGGTGGGGTTAATATATATCAGCTCGCCTGTTCCTGCAACCTGGGTGGGAGGTGAGAGTCTCAATGTTTCATGGTGGGGTGGTCCTTTGTGGCTAAGTCAATGGAGCTGGGTTAGTTCACTACAGTATTCTGAATCGCGAGACTCTGTGTGTTAGTGTTATGTTTTGCTAGGGACCAAGACTGATGTTCCGCATAAAGGTAAATTTTCGATTGAGTGTCATCGTCTAGAGTAAGTATATATCTCTCCCATTTCCTGCTGAAGCGGGAGTCACCGTAAGGAGATGTAGCTGACAAATATTTCCGATCATAGTACAATTGTTGAAGTGTCATCCTATGTAGGTCGGCTAGTCTCGGACTAGTTTTGGCGATCCAATGCTTTAGTATCAATTTTTTGGAAATCGTAAAGATGATCGCAAGTAGTGGAATCACCTCTCTGTGCTGAGCCATGTCCAGCCACCCATCAAAGTTGATGCAGAGGCATGCCTTGGGGTTCGGCGCAACCTTAACATGAAGCTGTGAATTAATAAACATAAATAATTTGTTCCAGTACCTTCTAATCTTGGAGCACTCCCAGAAGCAGTGAAAGAGTGAGGCCGCTACAACCCCACATTTTGGGTATCGCCCTTCTTCATCTGTAATAAAGTGAGCTCTTATATTAGGAGACATGTAAGCTCTATGTACTGTTTTCAGGTGGACTTCCTGTAGATAAGCTGAGTGCAGGGCCTTCATCGTGGCCACAAATCCCCCCACCAGATCTATAGGGGTTCGGATCCCCTCGATATCGCGGTGCCATCTGTCTGCCAGCTTGGTCATGCATGTTTCAGCAGGTATGTTGGCTAAGTGTGTATATATATGTTTCAATTTGTAAGTTTGGGTTTCCCATTTTTTCAATGTTCTAAGGATTACATCTGTTGGTGAAGATTGAGATTGTGTGAGTTGTAAGGATTGTACATAATGACGCACTTGTAAATACATAATAAAATTGGCGTTGGGCAATAGAAATCGCTCTCTCAGATCACTAAATTGGACAAGGGTACCGCCCGGATCAAACATTTGATTGGCTGAAGTCAGGCCTTTTTCCCTCCATCGCAGAAAGACAGCATTGTGTAGTGAGGGAACAAAAGCTGGATTACCCCATAGATTCACATAAGGTGTAGCATCATGTCGACCTTTAAGTTTTTTGTTAAGCAGGGTCCATCCTAGATATGTGTCATGAAATAATGGGTGATTCAGGATTTCAGTAGGGATAAGGTTTTTCCTGGAATGAAGTAAGGCGTTCGGCGAATATGGGTGAAAGGCGCATCTGTCTAATTCTAAATTCGTGTAGTTGCTTTGTTCTAGCATCCAGTCCGCTGCATATCTCATGAGGATGGCTAGGGAATAAGCGTATATGTCTGGGATGCCTGACCCCCCTTCCTCCCTGGGCATGGCAAGTTTGGAATATGCTATTTTTGTTTTTTTCCCTTGCCATATAAAGCGTAAAATGGCACTTCTTAGTTTTTGGTTGTCTTTCTTGGTTATGACAAAGGGCAGTAGTTGTAATACATAAAATATTTTAGGGAAAATTATATTTTTTATCACCGCTATTCGCCCAACCAGTGAAATCGGGAGGTCCTGCCATCCGTCTAGTTTTGTAAGTATGGTGGATATGGTTTTTGTTAGATTTAGCTGATAGATATCGCGGGGTGATTTGGGGATCAATATGCCGAGGTATTTAAAGTGTGACTGGGTGATTTTTAGGTGTGTGGTCGTAGACATTACTTGAATATCGTTATGTGGTATGTTAAGGGGTAAAAGCTCCGATTTAGAAACGTTAATTTTGTATCCTGCCCTGCTACCAAATAGAGTGATAAGACGGAGGATTTCAGGGATGGAATTTTGGGGGTCTGATAAGAATAGGAGCATGTCATCGGCGAACAATGCGATTTTCACCTCCGCATCTCCCACCCTTATGCCCTTATATCTGTCTGATGTCCTCAGCATCATTGCCAAAGGTTCCAGCGCTATGGCGAACAATAATGGTGAGAGAGGACATCCCTGTCTCGTACCCTTTTCTATGATGAAGGGGTCAGATAGAAACCCGTTACATGCTACTCGGGTTTGAGGGTTGTGGTATAGCAATTTTATGATGTCGATGAAGGCCTAGGGGAACTTAAATTTTGATAATGTGTTATAAAGGTGGGGCCACTCTATAAGGTCAAAGGCCTTCTCGGCGTCTAGTGAGAGGATAGCATTATGTATGTGTGACGGGGATTTTTGAGAGGCCGCTAAGACTGCCATTACCTTCCTAACATTGACTACGGAGTGCCTCCCTGAAATAAATCCCGTCTGGTCGGCATGAATTATCTGCAGCATTATAATTTTTAATCTATTCGATACAATTTTGGCCATTAGCTTGTAGTCTAGATTCAGTAATGATATAGGGCGGTATGATCCAGGTAGGGAGAGGTCCCTATCAGGTTTTGGGAGGATTTTGAGAGTAGCGGAGTTAAAGTGTATCGGAGGGTTTTGTTTCATGATCATGTCATTGAAGGCCTTTGTAAGTATGGGGGTTATAGTGGGGGCTAGGAGTTTATAAAATTCGCCGCTATAGCCGTCCGCCCCCCCATTGTTAACGCCACCCCACTATCAACGCCAACCCTAAGCGTGGCGTGCGCAGTGAGCCCGCGAGGGGTGGCGGTACACGTCCTCCAACCTTTCCATACCCCCACTATCCACATCCGCGTGGAGTTGATTTTATATAGTGTGGTGAGCGCAGCTAGCCACCGAGCCGGAAGCGTGGCGAGCACAGCGAGCCCTGCGAGGGGAAGCGGATGACTTCACATATATTCCGCGTCCCCTCGCGGGGCTCGCCACGCTTCGGGCTTGGTGGCTCGCTGCGCTCGCCACACTATATAAAGTCAACTCCACGCCAACGTGGATAGTGGGGGTATGAAAAGGTCAGAGGACGCGTACTGTTGCCCCTCGCAGGCTCGCTGCGCTCGCCACGCTACGGGTTGGCGTTGATAGTGGGGTGGCATTAACAATGGGGGGGGGGGCATTTAACATACTCATTACCCATCAGGGTGGGGATACAATTAAAAATCGGGTCTGCGGGGGCATTTAACATGGGAATAAGTCCAAATCGGGCATGATCGGGTCGCATCGCATCACATGCCATTATAATGGCATGCGATGCGACGTGATATTAAAATTGTATACTCAGCCCGGGGAAAGGCTGAAATCGGGTCCCATCGCATGCGATGGGCACCGTGATAATACACAAGTACCGCAGACACTTTTTGAGGATGCTACAGGAGGCGGCGGGCTTCTCTAGCATACTCAAAAATGGTCTGCTGTTAGGGAGCGGCCATTTTGTGAGGTCCATTTTCCTTAACAAGCCTGAGAGGAGGAGAGCCGGGACCTCAGACAAGAGACAAGTAGATCTGCGGTCCCGGCGGCTGCGGTGAACCAACTCTAAAACAAGGGTAGGTATTGGAAACAATACCTAACTCATTATGGTTTTCCGCTTACAATGTCTTTCAACAAACTTGTTTCCTACTACTTCCTTTCACATATGAAGCTGTCTTTTATTATTATCCACTTACAATAAGGCTCCTCTCCCCACATACATATCATGGAAGAGTTGACTCGGAGCAGGTAGCGGAGTGCTGGGTGCATCTTAATGACATGCCAGACAGCTCTCAGGCTGCAGAGTGCTTATAGGTAGCGACGGTTCTAAACACAAGGTAGCGATGGTTCTGCACACAAGGTAGCGATGGTTCTAAACACAAGGTAGCGATGGTTCTGCACACAAGGTAGCGACGGTTCTGCACACAAGGTAGTGACGGTTCTAAACACAAGTTAGCGACGGTTCTGCACACTTGCCTTGGTACCCCGTGCAACAGCACAAAATGGGGTCCGGTATGTTTCGGCAAAAGTCATTATTCAACTTTGGCGATGGCGAGTATCACACTCACCGGGGCGTTCATTCCAGGAGGGGCGGACAGGGGGCGGACGCAGGGTGACCTCCCAGCATTTCATGAGGGTGCCCACAAAAAGGGTGGGTGTGCTAATAGAAATGCTGGGTTTACCCCAGGGAATGCATGCATGTCGATGCCTGCTTGGGATGAGTGACTGATGTCACATGACGGCAGCTCCCGACCCGAATTCGGCCATCTACGGACAGAATAAAAGCCAGTCTAGACTCACTTTTATTTGCATGGGGGGAAAAAATTATTTGATGGTGAGCGACTACAGACTGATTATCCTGCAGGTTCTGCAGGCTGGGCCCATTTTATATTACACAGGAACCAGTCCTGAGAAACAGGGACAGGTGCATCATTCTTCAAAAAGTGATAAAATGGAGAGTAATAAACTACCAGCCCATCAGCTCCTAACTGCCACGTCAAAGGCTGATTCTGAAAAATGGCAGTTATGAGCTGTTTGGCTGGTTTCCTCCATTTTCTCACTTTTTAAAGCGTGATACATCTGGCCCACAGGCTCCGTAGTGAATGAGAGTGTAAACACTGGGAATGTACAGCTGTGCAGCTGTTCAGAGTACAGGATAAGCACAAATGCCATCAATTATTATGCAAAATTTGAAATTTGAGACATCGCAGATGTCCCCACTTTACATAGAGGGGATAGACACCAAGCAGATGTGTTGCACAGTTTCTAGCAAAGAAAATAAATATGAAAGATTAAAATGAATGTAATAAGCATAAAGTTTGTCACTTTATTAGATAAAACTGCATACATTCATAACCAGTAAAGTGCTCACCATAACACATGAAATCGCTGAATAATTTAAGGGCCTTTTCAACATCTCTATAAAAGTCGGTAAAAATTAGGGATGTGTGAGTTCAGATTGGGGGAATCCGGACACCCCCAATCTGAACCACTTCCGAGCTTGTTCGGGAATTCCCACCCAGACTCACAGTTGCCTACCCTGTAATAGCAGCAATCTCCCTCTCTCCCTCATTAGTCTAGCAATCTCCCTCATGTCACCTAGCCCACATTACACTGTTATATTTGGGGGGAAAAGGAATAAGAGAAAGATACATTTACATTGAATCATCAGCACCATTTCCCAGCACTTTAGCAAGTATAGTATCTCTTACTAACTGCTTTGGGGCTCATCTACATTTGGATACAAGTAATTTTAAAAGATTCCCCTCAGATGTAGCAGTACACAGCCACGCTTCTAGGTGCCACGTTCACAATCTCTTTTCAGAATCTCTCCATATATGGAACTAGACACACCCTTTAAGTGGAACATGACACGCCACCTCAATACGCTCTGTGCAAAATTATACTACCAACTATAATCTCCCTGAAATTAGTTTTCAAAAGTAGGCAAGTATGCCCAGACTCAGACGATTAAACGTTCTGGCAATGTGAAAGCAGCATTACACTATTTAGCTGGGCAGTGCACAGCTCTCTGCCAGGCTGTAATTTCTTAAAATTTTATGTGTCCTGTGGCTGTCTCACTCCCCCTTGGCAACAAGCAATTCCCTACCCCCCTTGGCAATGAGCAATATCCCCCCCCCCCCTTGGCAATGAGCAAATCCCCCCCCCCCCCCCCGGCAATGAGCAATTCCCTCCCCACCCCCTTGGCAAGAGCAATTCACCTTCCCTCCCTTGGCAGCGAGAAATCCCCCCCCCCTTGGCAACGAGCAATTTCACTCCTCCTTTACAATGAGCATTTAACTCCCTCTTGGCAGCAAGCATGTTTTCCACCTTGGCAACGAGCATGAAGCCCCCTTGGCATTGAGCATGAAGCGCCTGGCATCACGCATGAAGCTCCTGGCATCAAGCAAGAACCCCCTAGCAATGAGCACGTAGGTAAGTGGCACTTGTGTGTCAAATATGTAATGAGCATTATGGTTTGTAATATAGTATCATGATGTGTGGCCTTATGTGTAATTGGCATTACAGCTTGTGGTTTTATGTGTAATGGTTATTACAGAGTTTGCTAAAATGTGGGTACTTATGTATTATCTGGGCTCCCATGTTAAATGCACCTCATTTTTTCATACCCCTACTATCCAACTACGCATGGAGTTGATTTTATATAGTGTGGCGAGCGCAGCGAGCCCCGCGAGGGGACGCGGTCTCATAAGAAAAACGGGAGTCCAGATATTACATAAGTACCAAAATGTGTAATGGGCAGTACAGTGTGTGGTCTAAAGTGTAATACCACGCCCCTTTTTGTGACACCGCGCCTCCTTCCCATCAGGCCACGCCCCATTTCCACAGAGCGAAGAAGACACGCAAAGGCCCGCCCTGCTTATGTATTTGGATCTGGGACCATCCATTACCATAGTTCTAGATTCGCCTATGGCAGGGACTGATATGAATGACCGATTATTTTCTGCTCTGCTCTGCGCAATATGGTGGCGCTAGATAAACAATAACAAATAGATCCGTGGCAGCAGGATCTGAAGCGGAAAGGATGGATTTATCCAGCTGACTAAGCTACCAGCAGCTCTCACCCTGCATAGACGGTGAGCTGAAGTGAAGGTACTGAGCACTCTCAGTCATCTCCAGCCGCTCTTCTGTGGATGCATCCTGAATACTTTTCCTCAGAAAGCCAAGATATAAGTTAGCGAAGTGGAACCAATTAATCATGTAGGCAAGGAGGCAGATGACTTTTATGGCAAAAATATTCATCGGCAGAGCAGTGTGAAAATGTATCCATGTAAATCTTTGTTTAGTGCTAGAATTTACTATACACGTTGTCAGTATAATGCTAGAACTGCCAAAATGCTTTTATTTGTGTACAACCTGTTCTACTCTTAGCTTTGTTTTATGCGCTCCCTCACCCTGTTCTACCGGAGCCACTTTGCTCTCAGGTGCCATATTACAGAATATCTTGTCGCTTTATCTATTACAGATTCTATTACAGATATTACAATATTTCCAAAGTGTTGGGTATTTTCAACTGAGCAGTAACACGGTGCGAGTGTTTTATGTGGGTTTATCATATCTACTGAAACTGAGATTGGGGGTGTTGCCCTTAGTAACCAATCAGATTTACTAGATACCATGGGGTAAATTTACTAAGATGGGATTTCTATTAAGGATGAGATGTTGTCCATAGCAACCAATGAGATTCTATCTATTATCCTCTAGAGCAAGCATTCTCAAATTCGATCCTCAGGACCCCACACAGTTAACGTTTTCCAGGTCACCTGGCAGGTGCACATGTGCACTCATTACTCATTGACACATTTTAAAAGATCCACAGGTGGAGCTAATAATTTCACTTGTGATTCTGTGAGGAGACCTGCACTGTGTGGGGTCCTGAGGACCGAATTTGAGAACCTGTACTCTAGAAGGTACTAAATTATTAAGATGTCAAATCTGATTGGTTGCTATGGGGGGCGGGGTTTATGAAGTGGGTGGCTACAATTACACATTGCTTTTCGGGTGGGGGTGGTGCCACGTGATTGTAATGGGGCATGACGCAGTGATAAGGGCAGAGATCCACACTGGGATCAGATGGGGTCATCTAGTGGCTCCTGGCAGTACTGCAGTCAGCAGTAACTTGAGTTGTCCTCTGCAGATCACTCTCCTCTGCCTCCCCCGACCCTCACCCTTTCCCGGGTGAGAGCATTAGCAGCGCAGGTGGGTGCCTCATGTTGCCGGCACTGCTATCTGTCATGCAATGTAATATGCAGCGGCAGCCGGCAGGAGCAGGGAGAGCACCTCATTCTTCGCTGAGTGGGTTCCACTGGCCCTGGCCGCATTTAACATGTGGGTGTAATATATATATATATACACCACAAAATATCTTAAGATATGTGTAATTCATCTTCAATACAGATGGGGAAACATAAATATACATCCACTGATCTCTAGTTACACTGAAATTCACCCCCTTTGTATTTACATGTATTTTGTAACGGAGTGGGTTCTGATTAGAATGTAGAATATATGTATAATTGTAAAGCGCAACGGAATATGCTGCACTATATAAGAAACTGTAAATAGTAATAAAGGCATTAGTTGCATTGCTGCCATGATCAGGAGATGACAGCTGCTGCTACACATGTCAGGTAGTATATGTTTATAAAAGGAAAGTCGGGGTGGGGTGGAGCCCGTCAAAACTGCTGTTTTATACCCACAAACAAAAGAGCTTTCAAAATGAATTGATGTCAGATGAAATGTGTCATTACGCCAACTCAGATGTGACAGGTCTCTTTAAGCAGATCTTTTTCCATACAGCAAATATCTTCTCTTTAGACTGCTTTGACACCTGTAAGAAGGTGTCCGTTTGTCCAGGATAGAACCCGTCACTCCCTCTTGCACTAGACAGCGACAGTTTACAGAAGTATAGATTTCCAAATATGAAAACAGCATAATTCTTTGTAGAATATTTTGTAAATACGCCAAGTGTGGTGCTGTATACATGACATCCTCAAGTCTGAACTGACTAGAGAGAACAGCTTTTAAGGCCCATACACACTAGAAGATATTGTTCTCAATATTTATTTATTTACAGTTTCTTATATAGCGCAGCAGATTCCGTTGCGCTTTACAATAGTAGACAGAGATAAAACAAACTGGGTAACAACAGACAGACTTGGAGGTAGGAGGGCCCTGCTGCAAGGTTACAATCTATAGGGACATAGGAGGGAAACACAAGGACAGGCACCATTAATAGCACAGCAGCCAGGGCCGGCGCTGGCCGCTCAGCAGCTCCTGCAAAGCAGGGAGGCGCCATGGTGAAAAGGCACACTCTCCCTGCTCTGCTGCTAAAGCTGCCTCAGCCCGGCCCCTCGCCTTCAGTGCCAGCATGCCGCCCGCAGCGCTTGTCTGACAGCGCCGGACGGCAGTATGGAGAACTGAGAGATGGATGCTGCTCCCTGCGCCCCGCTGTGTGTGACTGTGCGCGCACAAACACTCCGAGTCCTTCAAAGTCCGCCACCTCCTCCTGCCTCCTATGTAACGGCAAAGTGAGTGCGGTCACAAGACTCACGGCAGTGCCTGGCTGTTTCCCACCCTGAACCAGTCTCCATACAGTAGTACAGCCTGCGCAGTGCGACGCGCTCGCTCAGCTTCAATTTGTATATTTATTTTAATAATGGCTACTACTGACTGTGGCTGTGCTAGTTAGCACAAATATTATGACAGGCACCCAGCGGCACCAGCAGCTCCCCTCACTCACCTACACAATGCCTTGATATCATCATGGCCGCCCCCTACCCATTGCTCCCCAGGCTGTCAATTAAATGAGCAGCAGAGCCTTCTGGGTCTATGTGTGGAGTTGCCAGTGTCAGCCATCTACACTCTGCCCCCTCTATCTCCTCCTTCTCTCCCCTCCGTCCTTTCCCCCTCAGTCACGAGAGGGGTGTAATGGCGTCCTGGTCCTGCCTACGCAGATGGAAGAGGAGGGACTGGTCTGCACAAGATTTAAACAGCAGTGAGTCTTTTATAATACATGTTATAACATATTTTTAATAATTGCATATTTTTTTAATATTCATTTAGACCAGTGGTTCCCAACCTGGGGTACTAGTACCCCTGGGGGTACTCTGCAGACCAGTTGGGGGTACTTGAAAATAATATTGGTAATGGCGGAAGAAGAAAAAGTCTCCCTATGGCAAAAGAAGTCTACCATTGCCATGTAGACAAACCACGTTGCGTCACATCCGGTTCTATCTGCAGCTTCATCAGCGTCTCCTTGTGTTTTGCCCAACCAGCAATCCATTGAGAGCTACCTGCGCTGCCCTAAGACATCAGCGAACATCTGCCCCGTAGTGACATGGGTGGAAGAAGCATGGTACTTGTGAGTTATCCGGGCGTCCGATTTTTAAATCGGGTCGGATCGGGACATCGCATCGCATCGCATGCGACCATCGGATGCGATGCGATGCGATGCGATGCGATGACCCGATTTTTCCATAGGAATCAATGTTAAAATGGACTGAGTCCATTTTAACATGGAATTCAATGGGAAAAAGGGTCCTTTTCATACCCCTACTATCCAAGTGGGCATGGAGTTGGATATAAACCTGTGGCGAGCGTAGCGAGCCACCGAGCCCGAAGCGTGGCGAGCGTAGCGAGCCCCGCGAGGGGACACGGAATACCGTCCCCTCGCGGGGCTCGCTTCGCTCGCCACGCTTCGGGCTCGGTGGCTCGCTACGCTCGCCACAGGTTTATATCCAACTCCATGCCCACTTGGATAGTAGGGGTATGAAAAGGACCCCTTTTTCCATAGGAATCATTTTAACATTGATTCCTATGGAAAAATCGGGTCATCGCATCCGATGGTCGCATGCGATGCGATGCGATGCGATGCGATATCGCATCGCATCGCATCTGATTGTATGCCTTAACTTAAGGCATACAATCAAAAAATCGGACGCCCGGATAACTCACAAGTACCAGAAGCATTAATCCTACAGGCGATAGCGGGAACTCTGGAGACAATACACAGCCAGCGGCCAGACAAAGAGGGACCCGATTCCTGACCATATACTAGTCCACGGCTACCGCTCACTTCCACTTATAAGTACTGTGGATATGTCAAATTGAGAGGAGGGGTACTTATAAATGAAAAGCCTACTCAAGGGGTACTGGAGAGAAAAAGGTTGAGAACCACTGATTTAGACGGATAAATTATGTACTTAAATCATACTTGTGTACCTGAAAATGCTCTGCTCCTGGACTTTTCCTGGTAATGTATGATTTCCATCACCTGTGGTGACACCTTTCTTACCAATTACCTAGCTCCCCACAGGTGATGGCAATCCTACATTACCAGGGAAGACCAGGAACAGAGCATTTTCTCCGCATGGAGAGGGTCAGGTAGGCAAGTATGACTTAAATAATTGGCTGGGTTATCATTATGGGAGTTATACTAGTCCATTCGTTCCTCTGTGCATTCGCACGGAGGACCGTTGGTGCGCGCCTGCGCAATGAATCATTGCAAAGATACATGTCAACAGGATAAACATATGTGTCCCTTCTTCAACTTAAAGACTTACAATTAGTGTGCAAGCAGGTGTATGCATACATGCACCAGAGATCCTTCATAGGATCCCATGGTGCATACGCTCGCACAAACGGGCTGCAGCTTGTTGCAATGGCAATGTGAAAGGGCGCAAAATGTATGGTTTGCAGGAGGGCGCCGGACACCCTAGCACCGGCCCTGACAGCAGCCCCACAAAGTTGCAGCTCCAGAAAAGAAGCTATATAACACATAAGTGCCTCAGAGGGTTATGCGTGTAGAACTTAAATATGATAGGCTTGCCTGAAGAGGTTAGTTTTCAGGGAACACATGAAAGTTTAGAGGCTAGTAGAGAGTCTTATTGTGCGTGGAAGGGCATTCCATAGGATGGGAGCAGCCCGATGAAAGTCCTGTAATAGTGAATGGGAGCTGGTGATCCGTGCAGAAGAGAGACACAGATCTTGTGCAGAGCGGAGTGGTCGAGATGGGAGATATTTTGTGATAAGTGCAGAGATATATGCTGGTGCAGTATGGTTAATAGCTTTATATGCGAGTAGAAGTGTTTTATATTGAATACGGTAAGATACAGGTAACCAATGGAGGGACTGGCAGAGCGGATCAGCAGACGATGAGCGTCTTGCTAGGAAGATCAGCCTAGCAGCAACATTTAAAATTGATTGCAGTGGTGAGAGTCTGTTCTTGGGAAGACCAGTTAGACTATTGCAATAATCAATGCGGGATATAATTAGTGCATGGATAAGACATTTACTGTAGTAGTGTCTTGAGTGAGATACGGTTGTATTTTGGATATGTTTTAGATGCATGTAACATGATTTGGAGACTGATTGAATGTGGGGAACAAAGGACAGTTCAGAGTCAATATCGATCAGAAAGGGGCTTAGGTGCGATATTGATAACAATATTACGGTAGACGGGGAAAGCACAATTGCAGCTGCGGCTGGTGCGGTGGAGACCTGCAGCTGCACCGGGGAGAGGGACACCTACAGCGGTGCCCGGATACTCCCAGGGGCACCTAGAGCAAGAGAGCAAGCCACAGGAGAGCCTGTGAACGGGAGTCCTCCATGTTGGTAATAAGAGACCTGCCTCCTCTCCCTATACTCTTCTCTGCCCCATCGCCTCATCCCTTTCATACCATCACTGTCACCTCATCCCCTTTTGCACCATCACCTCACCCCATCTTGCCCTACATCACCTCACCCCCATCAACTTACATCCTCTCACCTCCTCCTTTTCATCCCCCGAGACCTCCCCCCTCTCGTCCGCCGTCACCTCCCTCTCGCCCTCTGTCACCTAACCCCCTCTCGTCTGCTGTCACCTTACACCATCTCAACCCTCCCCCTCTCGCCACCGTTCCCAGGCTCCCCCGTCACCTCACCCACTCTCACCCAATGTCACCTGACACCCTCAATTTTAGCCAAAATCTTTCATCTTTCATATCTTTCATAAAGTCATTCAGTGTGTATTCACAATATCTTTCATGATCAGCTCAAGGGAAATTGTTCACCAATATATTTTGTCTTTCATATCTTCTAGTGTGTATGGGCCTTTAGAGCTAGTCCAAACTAGCATATACTTTACAGATGCTGCAGTTGAGAAAGACCTATCCAGAGATTGAGGTTCGTTACAGAAAGGTGCTAGTTAGAAATCCTCTGCTAGACATCATACTGTATCCAGCTATATCAGAGATAATGTACAAATGACAAATATTAGGCAATGAAAGGTTTGCGAGTGCATTTAAAAAAAAAAAAAAAAATTTACAAAAATTTTGTAAGCACAATCGGCACACAGCAGGGTATATTTACTGTATTAAGGTCAAAGGTAATTCTGGCCAAGCGAAATGATTAGATTAGGGTTATCCTCAAAGTAAAACCTTAAGGGGGTACACACAGTGCAATTTGGCCAGGCGATTTTGAATTGTCAAAATAGCTTAGTAAGTAAGCCAGTATCACCCTGTGTGTACACTGTGGGCGATAGCGATGTGCGGTGTTGCTATTGCATGGCCAAATAGACAATGCAGGCAAGGCAATTTTTTACTAAGCCGGCTGCACACAGGGGGTCATTCTGATTCCCTCAAATTGGGGTGAATTCGGCTCTGTTCCGATGTTTGGGGGACTGCACATGCAGGCCCCCTTTGCGAATAGCTTCAGCGACTTGCGTAGTCACCGAGCCATTCGCATACATCAGGGCAGGCCGGGGGCGGATGGCGGTGGGGACTGCCAGTGTGAACGCCCAGTGTTTTATGGGTGTAGCCATGAAAACACTGGGTGTTCCCATGGATACGTAGGCGGACGATGTCTGCAGGGGTGGACGGCTGACATCACAGCTAGAGGCGAGCTAGAGGCGAGCTAGTGTTGTAGGACTCTGTACTGGTGTCCAATAGGCTTTGGAGATTCTGTAGCGCAGGGGTCCTTAAACTATTTTGTTCTGGGACCCCATCATACAATAAAAATAATGACAGGAACCCAGCAAGTTACTGCAGAAGGTCATCACATCACGTGTGTAGTCAGCAGACAGCACATACATGGCAGCATTGTGGAGGCACAGAGTGATGGGAGGAGTCTAATATACCATAACCCATCACATCACATGTGTAGTCAGCAGACAGCACATACATGGCAGCATTGTGGAGGCACAGAGTGATGGGAGGAGTCTAATATACCATAACCCATCACATCACATGTGTAGTCAGCAGACAGCACATACATGGCAGCATTGTGGAGGCACAGAGTGATGGGAGGAGTCTAATATACCATAACCCATCACATCACATGTGTAGTCAGCAGACAGCACATACATGGCAGCATTGTGGAGGCACAGAGTGATGGGAGGAGTCTAATATACCATAACCCATCACATCACATGTGTAGTCAGCAGACAGCACATACATGGCAGCATTGTGGAGGCACAGAGTGATGGGAGGAGTCTAATATACCATAACCCATCACATCACGTGTGTAGTCAGTAGACAGCACATACATGGCAGAATTGTGGAGGCACAGAGTGATGGGAGGAGTCTAATATACCATAACCCATCACATATGTAGGCAGCAGACAGCACATACATGGCAGCATTGTGGAGGCACAGAGTGATGGGAGGAGTCTAAAACAACAGACAATTCAACAGATTTTTCAGACTCCTTGAATCACTGACTGAGATTAGAAAAGTCATCAGCCTGACGGTCAGCAACATGGAGTCGCGACCCCATGCTGAGAAGATCAAGAGCCACTTTTGGGGTCAGGACCCACAGTTTGAGAACCGCTGCTGTAGCGCAAACATACGTAAAATATGTCCACAAAATCCACTGGCATAAAACTTTGCCTCATCCCCTGCATGGCCTTTAGTTCTTAAGTGGCAGCTTAAAATAAGCAGGGCCCCCTTTCCCCTCTTGAACCCTGGGCTTGCCTGATGAGACCTCCGCTGGCCGCACTACTCATCCTCTACATCAGGCATGTCCAACGTTGGCCCTCCAGATGTTGTGAAACTACACATCCCAGCATGCCTTGCCACAGTTTTGCTATTAGAGAATGCTAAAACTATTGCAAAGCATGCAGGGATGTGTAGTTTCAAAACATCTGGAGGGCCAAAGTTGGACATGCCTGCTCTACATTGTTTCAAGGGAAATGTGAAGTTTGTTTATGACAACTTATACTTGACAGACTCCAGTACTGGGCCCTCTTTCCGTCTGGGCCCGGGACTTGAGTCCCCTCACCCCCCAATGGCTGCTGCCCTCTGTGGTGGCTTTCAGAAACCTGGCGTGTCCCGGTGCATTGGAGATGAACGTTAAAAACAGCACCTGCCATCAGTACAAAGCATGCTGGGAATTTATTTTCCATAAATAAATCCCTGTTTTTCACCACACTTTACACTTGTAACAGATAGATCGTAAATGTATTTGTTTTCTGTGAATGCAGGTAAACTAAAATCAATACTACTCAACGTGAATGTTAGCAAACAGTCAAAGCCAAGTCCTGGAAGAGCAGGCAGACAAACAGTACAAGAGATTTTAGAGAGGAACACTGCACACTTGTATATAGATGCTTTGTTAGCTGTAATGGCCAGAGGCAAAATACCAGAGAACATGAAGAGGGTCCATCTGTGCCTTTCTTACGGCAGATCTGCCAAATGTACCTACGGTCTCCAGAAACTGTACAATGTAAAACAGTGTGATCAGCTCAAGTACCAGATGGAAACAAGATCCCCAAAGTGTTTGTGGAACTCAGCTCTGTGCTGTACGGAAGCTAAAACAAAGCAGCTCTGTGCAACAGCTCCACATTGTGTCTTTACTGTGCGCTAGCATTATTAAATAATATCCACACAGAACACAAAGCAAGACAATACAGAAGCACCCGAGTGCATGACAGCAAGGTGACACAGTGGTTAACATTGCTGCCTTACACAAATGGAGTCAAGAGTTGAATTATTCCTGACCGGGTTCACTGTGTGTACAGTACTGTATGTCCTCCCCATGACTAGATGGGTTTCCTTCTACACTACAAATATTCAATATAAGTGGCACTATATAAAAGTTTTATTATTTATGTCAGGCTCAGACAACCAGGGGTAAATTTACTCAGATGGGAGTTTTATTGAAAATGGGATGTTACTATAGCAGGCTTGCCTACCCTCCCAGAATTGCCGGGAGGCTCCCGAAAATCGGGTCCGCCTCACGCCCCCCCGGGAAGGTGGGCAATCCTCTTGCATTGGCTAGGCTGCCCCCGCACCCCCTTCCCTGCAGCACAAAATGATCGGTTTTCGCGGGTCCGCAGCGAGGGGCGGGGCTAAAATTACACAAATCACGTCATTTCGCATGATTTTAGCCCCTCCCCCAATTTGCGGACCCGCAAATTACGTTGTTTGACTGTCATGGGGGTGGGGCTTCATGACGTCTGCCTGTCCCACCCCCCTGACATGCTGCTGTCGGGTCTCCTCTCCGGGCTTCTCCCGGAGAGGAGGAAAAAAAAGTTGGCAAGTATGTGCTATAGGCAACCAATCAGATTCTATTATCTTAAAGAAGGTGTTAAATAAATAAAATGTAGATTCTTATTCAAAACAACATCCCATCTTCAATAGAACGCCCATCTTAGTAAATAAACCCCCCAATGTCTATGAATCTGCTGTGGAACTACAGATGGAGTGGGTCTCATCCTTGCTACCTATGGCGAGAGTTCCACCAGCTGGCCATGGCTGGCCACGGTGCCCGCCATCGCAATACATTTTAAATGCTTGGCGATTCGCCGTGGCGTCTCCGGATGAGTGCAATACCAGTGATCATCCACCAGATGTCACTTTTGAAAACCTCATTGCGTATGCGTAAAATTTGTGCTGCAGCGCGTGCATGAAGCACAGGAACTACAGTAGTAGTCAGCGCCTCTCTCACACCGCCGGCACGAGCATGATCCCGTCTCTTTGGAGGAGAGTGGATCATGCTGACGCGGGCGGAGAGGCGCTGCATTTGTTTGACACGCAGAAGCGTCTCTGACGGACGCTCTTGTGACCCAGTTGCACAGACGTTCCAGTAATGAGACGCTTTTGCGTCTGAGTTGTTATTACGGCAGGGCACTACAGTAAAGTACTTTACTACTATTGTGCTGTGTCCAGCAAGCTGTACTGGTCTATAGATAGTGTACACACTAATAAATAAAATTACATTGAATTGCGTACAGAATCATTACATTAAATTATACTGTACTGTATTGTACGTCTCATTGGTTTTGTTGAAAGGTGCTGGCCTTTGATACGGTCCTTTAATGAATTTGCGCTGTAATGTAATGTAATGTACTGTACTGTATTTCAGGTCAAGTCGACCCCCTCCACCCCTGGAAAGGGAGGAGGCGGTTGACTTCAGCTGCATACACATTATGCACAGTACCAAGCATCGGCTACGTGAACGTGAAGGTAAATGTTTGTATAGGATCATGACACTACACAGCCCTTTTGCACGCTCCGATGTTCACGAGTGACTCATTGGCACGAGCATCTCATTTCCTACGAGCGTCTCATCACGCACGAGCGTCTCATACTGTAAGCGCGCTCCGTACGGCGAATGGCGGGATTCCATTGGCACATTATAGTATACCACTCCGACTCTAGCTTGATAGAGCATTAGCCACCCAGTGGTGGCGGATTGTATTGCATGGCGTGCACCCACGCCCCTTGGCGGACGCCGGTGCAAGAAAAATCTCGGAGCACCAGAACCACCGCCATGGCGGCCTGGCGGCAAGGATGAGACCTGCCCCATCTGTACAAGTCTCAAGGGGCCTACACACATAGCGATGTAGATGAGCACTCTGAGCGATGCTAGATTGCTCAGAATGCTACACAGCGATGTGTGCTGAGCGATCTGTCAGAGCCAGTGTTCTCCGGTGAGAACACTGGCCCCAACCGATTTATAATCATTGTGGTGGATATTAATTGCAGAGAGTTAGCAGCACGCGTAGTGGTGCATCGCTAACGCTATGGCCCCTACACACGGATCAATATAGGGGCATTTTCTAAGTGATTTAGTTAAATTAAGTAAAATTGCTCAGAAATTGCCTGCATGTTGCTACAGGTGTACGCCCCATAATGGTGTCCATATACAAGTGCGATTTGGGCCTTTTTTATATACAATTTCCATGCATTGGGCTAATAGGCGCACAGCATCTCTTGAGTCTTTTGACTGCCCCGCCCGTTATTCAAATTTAGAAAAATCTGAAGATAAATTGTGAGTATAATGTTTGTGCAATGTAGATATACCTTATGCAATCTGTCCCATAAGATATATCTCAAGATACAGATGGAGCGACATCTGCACCATTCAGCGCCAGCTCTCGCCAGATCCCCTCCGCTGGGGAGAGCCGGCAGATGGCACTCCATCTGACGGGGATGTGCAAGCTTCTCACACACACGCGCGTCCCAGTCTCTCGGTGGCTGGGAGCGGAATCCCTGCCAGTTTCCGCTTCAAGAGACAGACACGGTAAGAGGGGGGTGCGGGGAGGCACGAAGGAGCGGCGGGGAAGCGACGGGAGGCGGTGGTGGGCTCTGACGGAATGGGGCACGCGAGCGTCTCATGTGCGTGCGATTTCCTTCTGTCTGATGGCGGGTCCTGGTGATTGGCAATAGAATCGCCAGGACCCGGCCAAATGAGAGGCATTCCATATGTATATCGTGAGTGAATTGTAAGTGCAAATAAGCAATCGTGTACAAAATCGTAGGCAGGACACCCGGGAAGCCGCCGAGAAGTTCAAGGGAAATCACATGCAACATTAGCTATAGATATGTTGCGGTAGTGTATGGCCACCTTAAGCGCCTGATTCAGACCTGCTAATAGTGGGCTGAATTTGCCCCCTATCCTGATACAGTATTTTGGGTTTGTGCATGCGCGTTTATGTGCAAACCCCGTAAGAATTTCACACTTGCCAGCCTGTTCGCTCCAGAGAGGCTGGAGCGGGGGAATGTCCCCCATTTTAAGGCGTGGCATTGCCCGCGTGGAACGAGTGGTTTATCACATGACATTAGCGACTGCCCCATATCTGACGATCAGCGGCGGAAATAATGGCCAGTTATAAATGACTTTTATTATAGAAAGAGAGAGACCATCAAATTATTTTGCTCACCTTCGGCTGCATGCGAGGGGAACAAGTGCTCCTCCGGACCGTGCTTACTGATTGCTAGGCTGCGATTATATGCAGCCTAGCGAACAGGTCTGAATCAGGCTCATGGCCTTGAAGAATTTTAGCTCCATATCACCTGGGCAGCGGCACGATCTGAGGGAGCATTTCTAATGCTGAACACTCAACTCTAATAACATTTATTTTGTTCTTTTGAAAGAGCTGAAGGCACAAAATGTCCCATCATTCAGACAATTGCGGCACTTCTGAGAGTTTTGTCAAGGATTGATTCATTCTTTTGTAGGTAAATAGTAGAGACATAAAGTGCTTTTTGTGACTTCTCTATTTCCTGCCAGACAGACAATCATAGGTATTTACATAAGGAAAACATCTCCACTAATGACGGCCATGAAGTGCTCCAGTTGTATAGAAAAATAGAAACATAAAAAGTAACAATCTTAGACGATGTCTAATTTTTATAATTTCTCTGAGTTCCATTCTATCCAGGGGGAAATGCAGAAAAAGAGTTACTTATTAACTATCACTTAAGGCCCATACACACTGGGCGACTTTGAGCTGAAAACCGCTCAAAACAGCCTGTTTGAGCGGCTTTCAGCTCAAAGCCGCCCAGTGTGTATGCCCCAGCGATGAGTGGTGAGCGCTGCTGCGCGCTCCCGCAACATCGCCAGGAAAGCCGCTCATCTGCTGGTAATACCAGCAGATGAGCGGCTTTGAGGACGGCTTTGCATAGCTCTGCGCTATGCAAAGCCATCCTCCCCCCACCGTCGGCGCTGGGGAGGGGGAAAGCCACTCAGTGTGTTTGCACTGAGCGGCTTTCCCCCCCAGCGGTGATTCTCATCATCGCTGTCCATACACACTGGGCATAGTCGCCCAGTGTGTATGGACCTTTTACAGTTCATGCAAATTTGTACTAAAAGTAAAGCAACCAATCAATCAGACAATTGATCTCACTGCCTTAACAGTGCTAATTGCTGATTGGCTATAATGCTTTAGAGCAGATGTGTATAAAACTATAATGTAGGGAGGTTAGGGGAGTTGTTTGCATATATAAGAGGCCCAGGACACTAATGGGGCCCATTAAACTAAATTTGTATCATTACTATTAGTAATTATTATTATTATTATTATTATTATTATTATTATTATTATTATTATTATTATTTACCTAGCCTTCGTGTTTAGGAGGGGAAGGGTAGTGTTGGGGCAGAAATACAAGGTTGCCAGCCTAGCAGCATAAATTGACAGACAGCTGAATCTTGTAGCCTTGGACTTTTACAACCAGATCATAGTTGCCTACCTGTATTCTGCAGGAGATTCCCTGAAATAGCAGCAATCTCCCTCTCTACCTCATTAGTCTAGCAATCTCCCTCATGTCACCTAGCCCACATTGCACTGTTACATTTTTGGGAAAAAAGGAATGAGAGACAGATACATTTACACTGAATCATCAGCGCCATTAACCAGCACTTAAGCAAATATAGTAGCTCTTACTAACTGCTTTGGGCTCATCTACATTTGGATATGTCATTTTAAAAGACTCCTCTCAGATGTAGCAGTACACACCCATGAGATTGCCACCGGCCAATCAGCTCCTAAATGTGGTTACAGGCTTGGTTTGAAAAATGAAAGGTAGGAGCTGATTGGCCAGTGATAAAAATCAGACACTTTGGAGAAAAATTACTACTTTGGATTCGTAGGAAAAATTCGTATTTTCCTAGGAAAATACGAATTTTTGGAGTGTATTTGTATTTTTGGCATTTACTAAGCCAAAAATACAAATATTCATATTCATATTGATGGGACATTCGTATTTGTATTTACAAATACGAATGTGTACACCATCGATAGAATACGACAGGAATCACCATTCAAAAGAATGGTGGTTCCTGATTTACTAAGCAGCCGTATTGAAAATACGGCTGCTATTAGGCGTGAAATGCCCGGCCAAATAGGACAGGAAAATACACCTTATTTTCCTGTCGTATTTGCTTTAAGCCTGCACGGATCAGTCAGATCCGTGCAGGCTTCAGTGTTAAAAAATAGAAAATTAAATAAATAAAAGAAAAAAAATAATAATATGTATATATATATATAGTATAATATATATATATATATAATATAATAGCGCCATTCGGGGGCGAAACCGCACATGTACACAGAGTACCGTGCGGCTCAGCTGATCCGTCTGGTTCGGCTGGTCGGTTTGTAATTTTGCAAAGACCCCCTGGACTACGTCGCCCTGGGACAGGTGAGTATGGTTTCCTTCCATAGGTTCCTCCATGGATTTCGTCGGACCCGGACACCGTCAGCGACGTCGACATGGACAGCGACGGTCGACATGGAGCAGAACACCGACACATGACCAAGAGACCGGACATCAGGATCACGGCTACCTACGGGCTCAAGATAGGTAAGTATCAGTATGTATGGGCTTTGGATGTATTAAAGTTTTATTTTAAGTGTGTGTCAGTGTGTTTTATTTGACTATTTTTAATACTGTGGAACTACAAGTGCCAGTGGGCCCTTTAATGCCCCGCAGGCTGGGACTTGTGGTTCTCCAAGTCCCAGCTTGCGGGGGAGGCTTGCTGGGACTCATAGTTCCCCAGTATTGGACAATAGTTTATTCTTTTTTTTTACACTGCCATCAGCCCGGTGACCACCGCTCCAGGGTCACCGGGGACAGCACCAGGCTTCAGCCTGGTCAGGTAAGTCCTGGAGGGGGGGACCCCTTCATTGGGGGGGTCCCCACTCCCCCAGGGCCCCTGGCCAGGCTGAGTGGTCAGTAGGGTGATGTTTTGGCCGTGGGACCTTATATCATAAGTGTCCCCCGGCTGTGGCATTACCCTGCTGGCTGGTTTGGCCTGGGGCTGGTTCTTAAAATACGGGGGACCCCTAGTCATTTTGTCCCCCGTATTTTGGGAACCAGCCCCGGCCATGGAGCCTGGGGCTGGTTGTAAAAAATCGGGAAACCCCTATTTGCGGGGTTTCCTGATTTTTTATTACCGGCCCCGGCACCTTGAGCCTGGTGCTGGTTACAGCTGTGGGGGAGGGGACCCCACGCTGTTTTTTTTTTTTTCATTTATTTATTTATCTATATTTTTTTTACACATTGCAGCCTGCACGGATCTGACTGATCCATGCAGACTGCTTGAAACATTCGTATTAGCGGCCGTATATATGTGCCGCTAATACGAATAGTTACACCATCGGAGGGTTACAAAGCAGTCGTATATGACTGCTTTGTAAATGACCCTCCGGAACACGACTTTGCATACGACTGAAACAGTCGTATGCAGTCGTAGGAAGAATGCAAATACGAATTTACGTATTTGCATTCTAAGTAAATTTCCCCCTTTATGACTTCACAGAGCTTGATAAATCTGCCCCTGAATTAGAAAAGAATCACATTCAGAGCAAAGAAAAGGCATAAGCAGTTGCACATTAGGTAGGCTGCATCTCCGTGAACGCACTGCCCCCATCCATTCACTATTATTATTATTATAATTTTATTTATAAGGCGCCACAAGTGTTTTGCAGCGCCGTACAAAGGAACAATACAGGGAGACAAAACTTGGCATAACATTGAATAAATAACAAAAGTAGAGTACAAATAAAGAGCACCACAGTTCAATACACATTACAGCTTAACTATAAGTAGTGAGGACTCAATCAACATACAACTAGAGGCTTGAGGCCAATGATGGAGATGAGTATGCAGACGAAGATTGTCACTGAGTGTTTGAGTACAGGAGAGCTGTGAGTGAAATGTGAAGAGAAGTGGGCTTTGACAACAGGAGGGAAAAGAGCCCTGCTCGGAGGAGCTTACAATCTAGTAGGAAGGGGAGACAAACAGATTACAAGAGGTGCAAGCAAGTGGGTGGTGGCTAGATAGTAGGATGTAAACAGGCAGGGGGTCGGAGAACCAGCTAGTTTATGCAGTGGAAGGGTTCGCTTTGATGAATAGGTGAGTTTTCAGTGAACGTTTGAAGCTTTGCAAGGTCGGAGAGAGTCTAATGGAGCGAGGGAGTGCGTTCCACTGAAGGGGTGCAGCACGGGCAAAGTCCTGTACTCTAGCATGGGAAGCAGTGATCAGGGTGGAGGAGAGACGACAGTCGTCAGCCGACTGTAGAGGGCGGGAGGGTGTATGAATGGAGATGAGGTTAGAGATATATGGAGCAATGGAATTAGAGAATAGAGATTCACTAGTGAAAGTAGTCATCATTATCATTAGTACGCTGCTGAACCAGCCCTGTCCTTGGAGCAATAGATCTGTCTGAATGAAGTTGACGTCATCTCTGCATACACTCATCTTTACATATCCTGTAATTCCATCTATACCAGGAGTGGGCAATTATTTTGGCTAGGGGGGGGCACTTAACAATTCCAGCAAATATTTGTGTGTGTTTTGTAGGGAGCAGCCAACCTATAGCACAGAGACAAGAGTAGAGCAGAGACTCCAAGCAGCATCCATCCATGCGGCACACACTGCCCGGGATCCCGCCTCCTGCAGTCCTGCACAGCCTGTGGCTCAGCCAATCACTGAGCCTCCGGCATCTACCTAGCACACTACGGGACAGCAGAGCCGTCGCTCGGCTCAGCGCCGATGGCTCAGCTGCCACTCAATTGAGTCAGGCCAGTGGGGAGCCAGGTTATGCGGCGCCGCTGAGGAAATCCCGGCCGGCTGCCCCCCGCGTGGAGCGCAAAACATGTCCTCAGCGGCACCGCGGGCCAGTCAAGATCGGGTCTTGGCCGTAGTTTGCCCGCCCTGATCTACACTCTCATGGCACACCCAGAAGCTACTGCTGGTATCCATAGGAGTCTAGGACTGTATCACACGTTATGTATGCAGGTTGTGAGGCATGTGCGACTACTTGCAGATGGCACTGTGACTTGGAAGCAACCCCATTATGTCCTCTTTTAAAATAGTATGTGCTAAATAACAGCTGGGGAAAAAAGTTGAATTTTAATCTTCTAATATGTAATGAAAATGATGAATACTACTAAGATGGTGAAATTAATATATTAATCCTCTATAGCTAGTAAAATAAAACAACCCAATTATATACAGCAAATCCTGTATTTCCCCAATCACACCATCTGGCATGACTGTCTACAAAAAGTAGTTCCAATACTTTTTCAATTGATCTTATTTAATGAATAACCACCTCTGGCTCCTGAGAAGTTTTTTTATAGCCGTAGACTTGATATCTGGATGGCGTCCAGGATGTTCTGTTGCATGTCTGAAAATAGCGGATTTATCACCCCACATGCCACGCTGCCCGAGTGGCCAAATGTCCTCCATTACTATTGTATTAAATCATAGCATTTCTCATTTAAGGTGACTCTAACGATGTTTCCCTATATGTATTTACATAAATTACTTGGTTTTTGACTAATGTAAATATTAATGGATAAATATATCAAAATATTTTGAAATATGACTTACATGGTTTATGCAGTGCTGCTGGTAAGTCTGCTTTCAATGTACAGTTCCATTGTCTGCTTTCTCTTCCTCTTAATACAGTTCCCACTTTCTTTAGCCCTTCTCTAAATATAATTTCAAAGAGGGGTGGTACACACTACGCTGCAAATTGGATATAACTGAGCACAATCTCACACTGATCACAAAGATACAAGACATTAATAGACAAGATTAATAAACTTTATAGATATTATCTGAATATAAGTGATGAGTCCTAATATATTACAAATATAATAGCTTGGTATGTGGCCTAGGGGCAAGACATATACTTGGCCTTATTGCCAAGAAAGGTCGAAAAATTTGACAGGAAGCAGGTAAAGAGGTAGCAGACAACTCATTCAGCTTACTCAGTTCAGAGGCAGCTGTTGGTATAACCATACCTCCCAACTGTCCCGTTTTTCGTGAAGAAGTCACGCCCAGGGCCAGCAGTGTCCTGCGGCCGGGTCCAGGCTGGGGTGATGGGTGCTGCGGTGCGGGAGGGACCTGGGTTCGGCCGCAGCGCTCCACGGGTAGGAGGGGGCCGGTGGGTTTTGCCGGTTGATGTAAATAGATGCAGGAAACTTACCCCATGCTGCCGGCGTCCCTGCTGCTGCTCCGATCCTCTCTGCTGACTAAAGGGGGGGGGGGCGCGGGTGATGATCCGGTGGGAGGAGATAGTTGTGGATGGCGCTGACCTCTATCCAGGGGGGTTCTCCAAACAGCCACCCTCCAGTGGCCGGCACCCTAGGCAAATGCCTAAGGCTGCCTAGTGGTGGCAGGGGCCAGTTAGTAGTCCCCCTGCTTGGTGCTGCAGAGCGGGAAATAGACCCTGTGTGCATGCCCACAGCATCTATGAGAGGCAGAGGAGCTGGGGCATGGACAGCAAGCTTACACAGCGCTGACCATGCCCCATAGTGATCTGGCCATGCCCCCTGCGGTCATTTCATCCCTGCTAGACCATGCCCCTATGACATCGGCCACACCCCTTTTTGGGCTATGCCACGCTAGCATCGATTTCTAAAATGACAATGTTGGGAGGTATAGTACAACTTCCAGAACTTCTGGCTGATACCAGAGGGGCCTATGGCTTGAGAAGCCAGTCCGGCCACACAAACAGACCTTGGCTGACTTAGCACTCTTTGCAGATGCCTTGATCTCATAGACAGGAACTTGCCGAGCAACTCAGAAGTGTGCCAGAAGGCAAAACCTTATGAATTGCAACACACACACATGAGCCACGACCAAAGCACGCCGCAGGAGAATGTGCACATAATACAGTGCCAGGAATGTTAGACAACAGTCCATCCTAGTCACTGGAGAGGTGATACTCGCATGCTCGGCACCCACCAGAACCTCCCCTCTGGCGAGCGCCGGCAGACAGGGACTACATTGAACTGGGACGGGTGTGCGTCCCAATCCTTCGGCGGCGAGGCAGTGGCATCCTGCCCATCTCCACTTCAGGGAAACGGGCAGGTTTAGGGGGGGGGGGTCAGGACAGCGAGGGGGACCAGCAGCAGGGGAGGCGACGGGGACCCGGGGGGGAGCTCTAATGCCACGGGCACGTAAGCGTCTTGTGCGCGCGTGCCCCCTGGCGGGAGCTGGCGGCTTGCGGGGGCTGACGAAAATTATACCCGCCCCTGCCTGGATGAGCTCAGCTCTGTATAGCGCTGCACATACTCAAGATTTCAAAACACCGCAATATCTAATTTAGACCAAATGCTGCATGTGTGAGTGCATTCAACAATGATGGGACTGGTAAGTAACCACAGTGACATTCTCAGCTGGCTATGGTGGTCACTTTAGTAAGAGAAGGCAAAAGCGCAACTAGGACAAAAGCATTTTTAAAAGACTAATACCCTTTTACACGGTATATTGCCAATTTTTAAGCATGTCAATCTGGTTCTAGGTGCAGTGTTAAAGCTCCATAGTCAAAATACCAGGAAAAAAACACAGTAATTCAAACCGTGTTAAAAGTAGGATCCTAAACGGTTGAAAGCCAATCCATTTTGCAGTGTGAAAGCCTCAGACCCGGTATTTTGAACACATGACTGTGCCACAGAAGGTGATAGGCTGTCTCCCTGCCTGATGTCACAATGCTGAATCAGGAAACAAGAGAAATAGCATTTGAAGTTGTGGAGAAGCGTTGCTGGCATATAACATACAGTTATAACAACATGGACTGATGAGGAAGGGAGGGAGCTGCTTGGATAAGAGGGGAGGCAGACATTGCCAGACAAATCACTGGCACTAAAGGATTCTCTTATATATAAAAACGTTTGTAATTGGTCCAGTACATAAGCCATAAAAGTCCATCACAAATAACATTACACTGTTTGGTACTTATATGTTAGTTGGGCGTCCACTATAGTAAGTATGCTCATACCCCCACCATCCATGTTGGCATTGAGTTGATTTTATATAGTGTGGCGAGCGCAGTGAGCCACCGAGCCCGAAGCTCGGTACATATAAGTACCGTTACTTGTAACTAATAGTAATAATAACCTGTTTTTCAACTTCATATTTCAATGTATCGTACAGTGATTGCATCCACAGTCGTAGCTGACCTGGTCTTATTAGCTAATACAGCTCCCAGACCCCATAAGACTGCTACCTGTTTCCTGACTATTGGAGTCCAACCACAGAACCACTAAAGTGACAACACACAGCCAACAAAGAATGGTTACAAAAAATGTCTAGTTGCAGTATTTCTAAGCCTGCCATTACAGTCCAGGTTTTAAGGATTTCAATAGTTCAGTCCGAATTGTTAAACCTAATTCCTGTTCTCAAGCATGGGTATCCTTAAGACTTGTAATGGTGGCATTTACGGAAACTCTGGTCTGGCACAGGAGAAACCCCAAGTGGGCATTACTGCCCGATGGCCTTCTTCTTCCTGTAGGTATCAAGTTGCAGACTGTGGCCTTATATTACTAATGTTACATTATACTGCACAACCACTACATACTATCTACGTGGATGGGCCCTTCAAGCCCCTGCTAAACTGGTTTGGCGTATGGATCTCCTTGCTCTAGGAACAGTTAAGCCTAGGCATGCGTAGAGGTTAGTTTCTCTTTAAGCCAAATTAACTTTGTTCTGGGTGTATATACAGTACACACACACACTCACTAATCCCCCCTACACCTTATGTTACAACTACACTTCAGCACCCAGAACAGATTGTACCCACTGCCTTGCAACTCCCCTTCACTAAGTATATGCACAATGGTATTCTCTAAGTGCACTAGCATAAGAAAGTATTACAATCTGGAAAAGTAAAAACATAATATAATTAATTGATTATTGAAGCAGAAAGATTCAAAATATATATATTTCCTTGCTCACAAGAGTTTTCCTTTTCTATCCCCCTAATTAGGCAATACAGCTGTTCATCCTAAACGAAGCAACTTCAGAAGCATCTTGTTTTATGCCGCTGCCCAAGGCAGCCGTCTTTCAAAATCTGTTCTAGCACAGAGGCATAGACAGAATCCACAAGTACTCTGTACCAGGGTGCATTATAAATGGAGTTTAAATTTACAACATCATTCCTTATTAAATTATATTTATTCAAGGAATTTAGGCATCTTCTGTATGAGGAAATCAACTCTATTTGTCCTGGGATCCAAATGAGGCAGATTCAAAGTAATCATCTAGAATGGATATTTGGGACAAATTGATGCATAATAATATCTTAATGAGGCTTAGTCTCTGGTGTTCACTGGCCAGTTTAAGCAATTAGTGAAATGTGGACGACGGCGGTCTTAAGTGGTTGATGGTACATTATCTAGTCCCATGACCGCATCAGCACTCGTGAGAAGATCGTAGACATTTTGTTAAACTTGACATGTTTAAAGGAGTCAAAATGTTCGGTTTTGTTTTTGCAAGACAAAAGGCCTGATTCAGAACTGTTTGCTAGGCAGCGTATGCTTCACACGTATACGCCCCGCTGAACGCTTCACCCCTCCCCTGCTGCCAAATCCCCTCACTAGCAAGCGAGGGGATGTGTACTCTAACACCTTGCATGTGGCCGAAAGGGAGATAAATCATTCCATGGTTGGCGGGGGAACCCTTAATTGGGGGGCCCCTACTCCCCCAAAGTACCCCGTCCAGGGCTGGTCAGTCATGGTAGTCAATATTCGTCCGGGGGACCTTGTATAAAATGTGTCCCCCAGCGGTGGCATGATACCGCTGGCTGAGAATTTAAGGAAGGGTTTGTCAGTCGCACAGAGGTAAAGTTTGTTATTATATACGGGTGGACCCTCCTTGCATGATATCAACAATTAAATATTTGTGAATGCGAGGGTGTGCTACCACAGACACGGAGAGGACATATTTAAGTGGACAGAAAAAGAGTGTCTTTTCTTGGTGCACCTGGAGAATAGTATTAGTAAAACATTACTTTTATTGAGTTCATTTAAAATAGTTGCGAATATATATAAAAAGGACTAGACAAAACATGAGACAACATATAGTGATTTAAAAAGGATAAGAATCCTCAGCTAGTGGGACCCCACTGCCCGCTATCCCTGGCTGTTAGAGCCTGGTGCTGGTTCTACAATACAGAGGACTCCTACTCTTTTTGTCCTCAATATTTTTGGAACCAGGATCAGTCCAAGAGTCTAAAATGCGGGGGACCACATCCTTTCCCCCCCCTGTATTCGGGGAACCTGGACTGGCTCAATGATTTTGGGGTTGGTTAAGCTCGGAGGGCACACACCTTTTTATCTTTTATTTTAACACAAACCCACACACTCCCATTACTAAAAGCTTTGCGAGGGCTGGCGACAGAATTGTCAGCTGCCAGGCCCCACCATCCATCGGAAAGGGGACTCATGAGACGCTTGTGTGCCCCATTCCGACGGAGCTCCCTGCTGCCGTCTGCCGCCTACCCTTCACCGTTCGTCAGTCCCCACCACCTCCCTGCACCCCCCCATACATACGGGCAGGGTTTCCACAACCCAGCCGCCAAGTGACTGGGACACGCGTGCGTGTGAGACCCTCGCGCGCACCAGTCTGAAGGACTCCCTCTCAGCCAGTGCTCACTGGCGGGCACTGGGGATGAATGAGAGGGGCTCCATCTGTACTTACTCTTTAGTTTTACCCTTGTTTTTTATTTCTGTGGGGTTTTTCCAGTTGTTGTATCTCTAAGGGGTTTATTTGGTAAGCAGGCAATTCGATTTCAGAAGGGATCTTGTTATGGGCAACCAATCAGCATCTACTTCTTTATTTAGCATAGCAACATCTCATCTGAAATAGAACTCCCAACTTAGTAAATAATATTATTGTTATTGTTCGTAGTATTATTATTGTTATTAACCACTTGAGTGGTATGCCTGGAAATTTCTCGGGCTCAGCTGCGCTGCCGCAGCGGGCTGTCCCAGGAAATTTCCGGGCATACCACTAAAATGAAGGTGTGCGCCAGTGGTGTCCAGGTGTGCACCACTGGCGCATCCCCTTTCCGGGCACACACCCCCCCCCCAGTGGCCACTCTGATGTCCCCTCCCCTCGATCCCCCTCACCTCTCAGCTCCGGCGATTGTACATTCGTTGTAGTGATTGACAGGTGGCAGGCTCGGGGATGTTCGGGGCAGCTCGGGGGAACTCGGGAGAGTTCAGGCACCTGAGTCCTCCCGAGCCGCCGCGAAACGTCCCCGAGCCTGCCGCCTGTCTGATGACTGACAGGCGGCTGGGGCAGCGGCAGCACGGGAGCTCCGGCGTACTAACGCCGGAGCAAAGGTGAGGGGAGGGGAACGGCGGCTTCTGATGATCTGTGATGGGTTTTGCTGGGGCAGGACAAACCTGCCCTGGTAGGTTGTCCTGCCCCAGCAAAACCCACCACTCAAGGGGTTAATAATACTCCCCTTCTCCCCCTCTTTTAGCTTTTCTTTCCCTTCTTTGCTCTTCTTCTGGCTTTTCCTCTCACTTTACTAAGTGGTTCTTGTTGCTATACTCTTTTTTTAGAGCTTCCTCCTTCTGTCTGTCTTTCCGCTTTGTTCTCTCTACTACTCTTTGACATAATATTATCTTAAAAACAAAAGAGATGTTTCTATAATATGTTAAGTGTGCCTATTGGAATTTTTCTTTTTATTATGAAACCTCTGCGTAGGTTTTCTTGTGGTGCCTATTCTCTGTATTCATGAAATCTCTACGATAAAATTTATATTTAAAAATAAATAAATAAAAAAGAATAATAAACCTCTGGCAGCCTATTGGTGGGGAAGTCCCTACCTAGGTGTAATCAAAGCAATGTGTTAAAAAGTATCACGCACAAAAGTAACAAATGTAATAAAAAAAAGTAAGGGTAAACAGAGTAAACAATTAGGGATACATTTACTAAGACAGGAGTTATACTGAAGATGGAATGTTGTCCATAACAACAAATCTGATTCTACTTATTTATTTAGCACCTTCTAGAAGGTAATACATATAATCTGTTTGGTTGCTATAGGCAACATCTCATTTTCAATAGAACTCCCACCTTTGTATCTTTCTGCACACCAAGGCTGCTTAATACTTAATAACGAAGGAAGTGTTTCTCTTTGTACAGGTATACACTTTGCTAGGACATTGCCCGAGTGTAAAACAAAGTATTTTGATTTTCCCAATCACTCCTTTCTATGGGCGCCGTGAATAAGTCTTAGGTTAGAAGATGACAAGTCAAAGGAGTGTGTTTGTATACATATTTGATGCCATTGTGTATTTATTTTAGGGTACTAAGATGGTTGCTTCTGTGTATTAAGCAGAGGATGGCAACAGATTCTTAAAATATAAGAAAAAGAACCCATACTAACTAGTTTGCTTTACTTAAATGTTCTGGATCATAGAGCTCGGGGGGTTTAGAATAAAGTTTGGAATCTTCTACTAATTGAGCAACAATTAGAGAGAACTCGGCTATGATGTTGCAAAGCCTTTACCAGGATATGGACCTGGAAGTCTCACTGTGATTCATCCCCAACCAGTCAGCAGTTAGGGCAGGATGTACTAAAGTGAAAATGCGGTAAAACTGGGGTTTTACCGCATTTTCCTATTTACCATTACCGGTCCGCCCCGTTTTCGCCTGGCAGGGTATCGCCACCCAGAGGGCTTCTATCGCCACCCGACGTCCGCCATCCGCGCGCCCCCCCCTCCTGTCCTCCTGATCTCCTCCTCCTCCAGCAGGTATCACAGCCGGGAGGACTTCCGGCTGCAGGGGGGAGGAGGAGACGCAGGGGGACACTGGCAGCCGCCGGGATGTGACGGAGACCCCCGCAGACCACATCAAAGGTATTGCGAGGGTCTCCGTCACCGCAACCCGATGCTAGCCGCATATGTTAGAAACATAGAAACATAGAATTTGACGGCAGATAAGAACCACTTGGCCCATCTAGTCTGCCCCTTTTTTAAATATGTTACCTCAAACCATATTTGATCCTTATTTTTTTTTAAGAATATCAATATGCTTATCCCAAGCATGTTTAAATTGTACTACTGTATTTGCGTCTACCACCTCTGATGGTAGGCTATTCCACTTATCTACTACTCTTTCTGTGAAGTAATTCTTCCTCACATTTCCCCTGAATCTTCCTCCCTCTAGTTTCAGTGCATGTCCTCGTGTTCTGTTGCTCCTCTTCCTGTGAAAAATGTCTCCCACCTGTACCTTGTTAAAACCCTTGATATATTTGAAAGTTTCTATCATGTCCCCCCTTTCCCTTCTCTGCTCTAAAGTATACATATTAAGATCTTTAAGTCTTTCCTGGAACATTTTTTGATGTAGGCCATGCATCATTTTAGTTTCCCTTCTTTGTACAGTCTCTAATGTATTTATATCCTTCTGGAGATATGGCCTCCAGAACTGAACACAATACTCTAGGTGAGGTCGTACCAATGACCTATACAGTGGCATTATTACTTCTTTCTTTCTACTGTTGATACCTCTCCCTATGCAACCAAGCATCTGACTTGCCTTCTTCATTGCTTTGTTACATTGCCTACCTGCTTTTAAGTCCCATGAAATAGTGACACCTAGATCCCTCTTTTCCTCAGTAGTTTCCATTATAGTGCCATTTATACTATATTTAGTCTTTGGATTTCTGAGACCCAAGTGCATGATTTTGCATTTTATGGCATTAAACTGTAGTTGCCATGCTCTTGACCATTCCTCTAATCTACCTAGATCCTCAATCATTTGTTTTACCCCTCCTGGTGTGTCTACCTTGTTGCATACCTTTGTGTCATCTGCAAAAAGGCACATTTTACCCTCAATTCCATTTGCAATATCACCAATAAAGATATCAAAAAGCACCGGTCCAAGTACAGATCCCTGGGGTACTCGACTTGTAACCTTTTCCTCCTTTGACTGTACTCCGTTCACTACAACTCTCTGTTTTCTGTCCTGCAACCACGCTCTTATCCATTCAACTATCTTAGAATCCAATCCCAAGCTTTCAAGTTTATTTAACAGTCTGGGATCACGGACAGTGTCGAAAGCTTTACTAAAGTCTAGATAAGCTACATCTACAGCCCCACCTTGATCTATTACTTTAGTCACCCAGTCAAAAAAGTCAATAAGATTTGTTTGACATGATCTTCCCCCAGTAAACCTATGCTGTTTTGGATCCTGTAAATTTCTGGTTTTGAGATATTCTACAACTCTTTGTTTTAAGAGTGTTTCCATCAATTTCCCTAATACTGATGTAAGGCTCACTGGTCGATAGTTGCTTACCTCTTCCTTGCTTCCACTTTTGTGCAGTGGGACTACATTCGCTGTTTTCCAGTCCTCTGGAATTACTCCAGTAGCTAGTGACTGGTTGAATAATTCTGTTATTGGTTTTACCAGCTCCCCTTTAAGCTCTTTTAGTATCCTTGGATGTATCCCATCTGGCCCCATTGATTTATCCACTTTCAGTTTTGAGAGTTCTGTGAGGACTTTCTCCTCTGTAAATGTACTTGTCCCTCCCTCAGTTTTCTGACTATACTTGCAACTTAGGACAAAAAGTGTTCTAAAATAAGTGCGCGATTAAAGACACTTGTGCAGCTGTGTACAAAACCACAAATAGGTATACATCCAAAAAGATACCAAGCAATAGATAGGGCAACAGGTGGTAGTGATTTTGACAAATAGCGCTCAGTGTATAACCATAATAAGGAGGAACGATACAGGATTAATTATATCACCAATTGACAGCACTTGTTTCCATATAGGAGGTTTGCAGGATTTTGATGAAACCTGTAGGGATAACCACCCTTTCACAGGATATGTGACAAGGGGGCACAGCAAAGGAAAAGCAAATAGTGCAAATTAACCTTTTAAAACAGGGGTGTTTAATAAAAGTCCACACTTACAACAAGTAGACAATAAAAACAGCTTTGGATAGATTCCTCCAGGCAAAAACAGCATACAGGTGGAGATGTAGAAATCCTCTTCAATAGTCTGAGACAGACCCGTCCGGAACAGGGGAACCAGAGACCAGGGGATAAAATGTACACCGTCAGCTGTCAGCGCCAGGGGATCCTCCAGGAACACTCAACGCGTTTCGAATTAGGATTCTTCCTCAGGAGTGTATAACGTCCTTGAAGGGAACATGTCCCTATATATAGTCCTTGCGGATAGCGTGCACACTTGTGAACGCTTCCGCATTGATTACCCAGCCGGATTTCCCGTACTCGCGTCACTAGAACCAAGATGGCCGTGCGTGTCACGGACTTGGTATGGAACGCGGAAGTAAAAGAAAGCCGGTTTTTACACGGCGATCGCTGTTCCCTTAGATACTGATGCCGGGGATTAACATTCAAAAGTTGCCATGTTTAAAGAGCACCGGCCATCTTGTTTCTCAATACACAGATTAAAATTACATGTAATAGATTTATTTCTAAAAAAGAAGAGAAAAAATATCAATACAATATAATGGACAAATAATAACATAAATATAAAGAAATATATAAAATGAAAAATGAAAAAATGAAGGTAATAGTAAAGGAGGACATGAATAGTGGAGCGACCAAATCTACAGCAGAAACGGTTTAAGCTCGAATTCACCGTTGAGGCCCTGTGGAACCAGGGTCCTCAAACGGTGAATCCACTTCATCTCCGTCTTAGATAGCCGCACCTCCATATCGCTATATCTCCAATTGGGGAGAATTTGCTCTATACCCCAAAAACTTTTTAATTTTCCTGGATTAAAGACCATCACGGATCTAATCCAGGAAAATTAAAAAGTTTTTGGGGTATAGAGCAAATTCTCCCCAATTGGAGATATAGCGATATGGAGGTGCGGCTATCTAAGACGGAGATGAAGTGGATTCACCGTTTGAGGACCCTGGTTCCACAGGGCCTCAACGGTGAATTCGAGCTTAAACCGTTTCTGCTGTAGATTTGGTCGCTCCACTATTCATGTCCTCCTTTACTATTACCTTCATTTTTTCATTTTTCATTTTATATATTTCTTTATATTTATGTTATTATTTGTCCATTATATTGTATTGATATTTTTTCTCTTCTTTTTTAGAAATAAATCTATTACATGTAATTTTAATCTGTGTATTGAGAAACAAGATGGCCGGTGCTCTTTAAACATGGCAACTTTTGAATGTTAATCCCCGGCATCAGTATCTAAGGGAACAGCGATCGCCGTGTCAAAACCGGCTTTCTTTTACTTCCGCGTTCCATACCAAGTCCGTGACACGCACGGCCATCTTGGTTCTAGTGACGCGAGTACAGGAAATCCGGCTGGGTAATCAATGCGGAAGCGTTTACAAGTGTGCACGCTATCCGCAAGGACTATATATAGGGACATGTTCCCTTCAAGGACGTTATACACTCCTGAGGAAGAATCCTAATTCGAAACGCGTTGAGTGTTCCTGGAGGATCCCCTGGCGCTGACAGCTGACGGTGTACATTTTATCCCCTGGTCTCTGGTTCCCCTGTTCCGGACGGGTCGGTCTCAGACTATTGAAGAGGATTTCTACATCTCCACCTGTATGCTGTTTTTGCCTGGAGGAATCTATCCAAAGCTGTTTTTATTGTCTACTTGTTGTAAGTGTGGACTTTTTTTAAACACCCCTGTTTTAAAAGGTTAATTTGCACTATTTGCTTTTCCTTTGCTGTGCCCCCTTGTCACATATCCTGTGAAAGGGTGGTTATCCCTACAGGTTTCATCAAAATCCTGCAAACCTCCTATATGGAAACAAGTGCTGTCAATTGGTGATATAATTAATCCTGTATCGTTCCTCCTTATTATGGTTATACACTGAGCGCTATTTGTCAAAATCACTACCACCTGTTGCCCTATACTTGCAACTTAACTGTGGCCCCTTCCCCTCTCTTTCAGCAGTGAATACTGAGCATAAATAATTATTAATATTATCTGCTATTACATTGTCCCCCTCACGAAAACTTCCACTCTCTGTCTTCAGTCTAATTATTCCACTTTTTGTTTTTCTCATAGAAACATAGAAACATAGAATTTGACGGCAGATAAGAACCATTTGGCCCATCTAGTCTGCCCCTTTTTTACCCTTCAGGTAAACTCAACCCTTTTTAATCCTTATTTCTTTGTAAGGATATTCATATGCCTATCCCAAGCATGTTTAAATTGTTCTACTGTCTTAGCCTCTACCACCTCTGATGGGAGGCTATTCCACTTATCCACTACCCTTTCTGTGAATAAATTCTTTCTAACATTTCCCCTGAACCTACCTCCCTCCAGTTTCAGTGCATGTCCTCGTGTTTTATTACTTGTTTTCCTTTAAAGAAAATTACCCACTTGTACTATGTTAAAACCCTTGATATATTTGAAGATTTCTATCATGTCCCCCCTTTCCCTTCTCTGCTCCAAACTATACATGTTAAGATCTTTTAGTCTATCCAGGTAAGTTTTGTGATGTAGGCCATGAACCATTTTAGTTGCCCTTCTTTGTACACTCTCCAATGTATTTATATCCTTCTGAAGATATGGCCTCCAGAACTGGACACAGTATTCCAGATGAGGTCGTACCAATGACCTATAAAGTGGCATTATTACGTCTTTTTTTCTGCTACTGATTCCTCTCCCTATGCAACCAAGCATCTGACTAGCCTTCCTCATTGCTTTGTTACATTGCCTCCCTGCCTTTAAGTCACTTGAAATAGTGACTCCTAGATCTCTTTCCTCCTCAGTAGTTTCCATTATAGTACCCTTGATACTATATTGAGCCTTTGGGTTTTTGAGTCCCAAGTGCATAATTTTGCATTTTTTAGCATTAAACTGTAGTTGCCATTCTCTTGACCAATTCTCAAGTTTACTTAGATCATCAGTCATTTGATTTACCCCTCCTGGTGTGTCTACTCTGTTGCATATCTTTGTATCATCTGCAAAAAGGCATACTTTCCCTTCAATACCATTTGCAATGTCACTAACAAAGATATTAAAGAGCACTGGTCCAAGTACAGATCCCTGGGGTACTCCACTGGTAACATGTCCCTCCATAGAATGCACTCCATTTACGACAACTGTCTGTTTCCTATCCTGCAACCAGGTTCTTATCCATTTAATTGTTTTATAATCCAATCCCACACTTTCAAGTTTATTTAGCAGCCTGCGATGTGGGACAGTGTCAAATGCCTTACTAAAGTCTAGATATGCCACATCTACAGCCCTTTCACTTATATACCTAAAAAGTTTTCCCCCCTTTACTGACTGACTGGGCCATTTTCTCTTCAGCCTGTGCTTTTGCACATCTGATTACTTTCTTAGCCTCCTTCTGTCTAACAAGATACAGCTCTTTGTCCTCATTCTTTTGCGTCTGCTTAAATTTCTTAAAGGCCAACTTTTTTGCTTTCACAATACTTGCTACTTCTTTTGCAAACCACAATGGCTTTCTTTTTCTTGTGTTTTTCCTAACTCTTTTGACACAAAGTTCTGTTGCTTTTAGAATTGCACTTTTTAATTTTTCCCACTGATCCTGCACTCCTTCCAAGTTCCTCCACTCTGCCAAAGAATCCCTTACAGAGTTTCCCATCTCTACATATGTTAGTACACATGTGGCAGCATCGCGGCGGCTGTCAGGCGAAGGGCGGCGATGTATATTAATACATCCCGCCCTTAGTGTTTATAAGTCAATTGGTCACCATAACATTTCAAACTTCATTGACTCCAGGCACTCAAGTGGTGCTCATTGACCACCAGTTGGAAGGTGCGGAACAGACCAGTGATCCAGAATTTATTCACTTACATTGGGAACTCAATAACTTCAAGCAGACAGTTAAACAGCATCTTACTGTATTACTGTATTACCCCAGGGGACTGTGATAGCAAATAAAATCCAAGTATTTCAAAAGATATGTTATTCTACGTCTTAGGTTTATTATACTAATGCATACCACTGTACAATATTGTTTGGAGTTAAACTGCAAAGGATGTACCGCTATTATCTTATAAAATCTGAAAGGCGGCACATGCTGGGATTACTTATTTAAAGTCACAGAGTGAAGAATTAAAGGGCACCGCATTAGAAAACGCACAATATATTAACCCAATGTTCTTGCTAGCAGATACAGGTGGCCACTCCGCGTTGAATATATTTTCTGCATGAAATATTTATCATCCTGAGAAAACCCTATTCAGGCTTTGCTGAGGCCCATGCTGCGCTCATGAAACAAACAGTAGGGATCCGTCTCCACAGGAGCCCCGGGGAAGGTAGAGAAATAATTACAATATTCAGATGGTGCAGAAATACCATGAAACAAGTTTGCACTACTGTATATTGCCTAAAGTCAGAACTTTCCTCTCCTTCGCAGTATCTTGTGCTAAAGCTCATCATTTATTGGAGGCATAAAAAAAACATCAAATGCTGGTGTAACTGTGGCCAAAATAAGAGAGTGATATAGACTGTTGGACTCAACATGAATGTAGTAGGATTCGATCTTCAATCGTAACAGCACGTAACCAACGCAAACACCAAATCAATAATACACGTATTCAAAAATAGAGTAAACCACCTGTGCCTCCTTCACTGATTTATCATCTGCTTGTGTACAACATGTACAGTTTAAATTGGGTTTATTATTTAGAATAGATCTCTCTCTCTTTCTCGCTCTCTCTTGGTAATATCCTATTAGAACCACCTATTTTTGGCTGATAAAAATGGCTGGATATCGCAATTAATGACCTACTGTAAGCTAATTATCACTGTAGTCTTACAACCATGTGAAAACACATGGATAAGTCTCTGATCCCATAGGTGCCGATTTATGTTTTTGCTGGTGGGTGCTCAAGTCAAAATATAGGGGCGTGGCTTCATGGCGTAGGGGCGGGTGCCACAAAATTATACCAATTTATATTGCGCAGCACAGTTGTCTCCAATATTCAAATTATGGCAGTTCCCCTTTTTACCCATTACAGCAGAGTCCCATTTTTACACATTATAGCAGCAGAGTCCCCTTTTTACACATTACGGCACAATGTAAACATGAAATGCATTGAAAGTAATCAATGCCACCAAAATCATTTAGTATTAATGCTCACATGACTATACTGTACATCACAGACCAAATGCACAGTTCTACACCAGCACGGCTGTGAGACACTGCTGATATAGTGAATGCATCTACACCAGCACGGCTGTGAGACACTGCTGATATAGTGAATGCATATATAGTGATATATCTCCCGCCACACTCTGCCCTGTACTTCTGCCCATGGTGTGAGGTCAGCTCCCTCCCGTCATCCCAACCCGCTCTGCGTGGTTTGGCGTCAGCACACGCTCCCTTCCGCCTGCCACGCTCCCTCCGATCCTGACCTGTACTCTTGTCTGACATGCTGACGGGCCTGTGTAACAACACAGAAAGCATCAAGCAAACATGTTGCTTTATCACAGTTAAATCCTTCCTCCCAACACGATACAAAATGACTAGATACACAATCGAAAAACAATACACCAGCCAACACGATTGTTAGTAAATGGGTGATTTGCGGTGGAACACATTGTGATAATAAAGGGCAAAACGTAGTGGTGATAAGGAGCAGTCCTGGATCGCAGCTAAAAACAATTCAGGTTTAAATCACCCCCCCCCCCCCCCCCCCCAGTATTTTAAGCAGATGAAAGATGGAGTCCAATAGCGCCCTCTAGGTGTAATAGTTGTAGTACGATAAGGCGTATTATTCCAACTTCCCAGAAATGCACAGTACCATATATATATAAGTAAATTTGCTTTGTATACGTCTTTAAATCTTGAAGTTCTCCTCAGCAATCTAGGTGATTTATGTGTACAAAAGAAAAGAATAATAAAAAAGTAATACTGACAACACAATTATAACAAAAGATCCTTGTGCGTAAATATCAGCATACCAAATGTAAATGTGCTCATACACAAAGAATGCGATAAAGTGATTTTGGAAGAATCAGCTCCCAACCCCTGTGTGAGACTGCTATGGCCTCCAGCAGAAATATACAGTACAATGAGCGCACCAGAACAATTGTTGTTTTAAGCTCAATAATAGTAAACTACAAGAATCCTCCATCACACAAGCTCCAGTGAGGGGCAAATAGATAGTAGACCATAAAGTGTAATACATATATACAGATAGATAGATAGATAGATAGATAGATAGATAGATAGATAGATAGATAGATAGATAGATAGATAGATAGATAGATTGAGGCACTTCTGGGGACTTGGTGAAAAAAACTCAGGCAGACAGCACGGGTCACCAACGTTTCGGATTTTACGTCATTTTCAAGGTATGAATATATATATATATATTATGTTCAAAACTAATTAATTAACATAAAAAACAACAGATATTATAAAACAGTTTATAAAAAGATAAAAGATTATCTGATTCAAACTGGAATTAATCCCAAAGATCACCAGAGAGAAGGATACATAGAACAAATCCAATACAATATGCTTTATATTTTTCACCTGTTCCTGGACTTCATAAGGACAATATATTGTATATACTGCAAGGCGCTGCTTCCTGGCACCACACATTGGGGGCACATGTACTAGCGTTTGAGTTCCCCAGAGGTGCGGGATGATGATCAGTCAGGCCTTATTTAAAGAGTATCCACAGGAGGCATTTGGAGGAATATCCAGCAGAGTATTGACAGAAGGTACAACTATATCCAGCCAAGTATCCATACAGTAGGTGGAACTAGATTATACAGCACACTACCCACAGGAGACATTAGAATATCCAGAAGGCTATCCACAGGAGGTAGAAAAAAGCACAGTACTAAAGCTGGAGCACCCATGCTGCCAAGCACATGTGTACACAATGATCTGACAATGTGCTGGGGGAGAGAGGGGCTTTCATAGGGCACCAGTTTAGGGAGGAGAACACTCATTGGAGCAGAATGATTAGCAGGCCACCTTTGTCTGGACTTCAGAAGGGCAATATATCATATATACTGTATACACACACATGGGGCGCTGAGAGGATGGGGAGTGGGGTCTCCTTACCTAGGCCTGTTGGGGGGCTCATTGGGGACCCAGGCCAGTTGCAGGGTGGGACAATTGTCCTGTTTATAATGCAAGGAACTTCTTCCTGGCACCACACATTGGGGCATATATATTAGCGTACAAGTTTACTGGAGACGCGGTATGCCGGACGATCTCAGAGGTTTATAAATGTGCTCTGGCAAAATAGTGGCTGCTAAGGGCTAAAGAGTGGAAGATGTTGGAAAAATAGTGGTGTCTAGCAGACTGCTGCTGCAGTAGTGGAGTAGTCATTGGTCATACCTGCCACCAACACTACTGGACTACAAAGATATAGTCCAGGACCCTAACAGTACAGTGTGGGTGGACTGCAACCTCTGGCAGCATTGAGTTTCAAAAAGTGAGGATAAAAACAAGATTACATTTCTGGAGTTGCAACTTTGCCGACCCCTAATTCTCAGTATTATAGTCATGGGTCCTGATGATCAAAGGTTCTTAAAGAGTCAACGGAGTATTGGGAAGAGATCAGCCCTACAATTAGATATACATAGGCACCAGCTCATGGAAACTGTGGTTCTTGTGGTACCGAAAGCCACAAGCAAGTGACCTAATGCGGTATCTGACCTAGCAAAACAGAACATTAAAGAAAGGGTTGAGATGAAAGGGTTAGGAGGTTGGACTTGATATAAGGTGTATACTGTATTTCTGTACAATTCACCTTTAATGATTCGTCCTCCCCTACACACTTCCAGAAACACTTAGACTTTGCAGAAGTCCAGAGTGGAAAGGCAATATGCACCTTTATGTGAGATGGTCAGGCCATTATAGCCCTCTTCTGCAAAACTAAGGGGGAGATGTATCAGCATGGAGAGAGACAGAATGCTGAGATAGTTAAAGTACCAACCAATCAGCTCCTGTCACAAGTTAGATTTGAAAAATGACAGGAGCTGATTGGTTTTACTTTTGGGGTGATTCAGACCCGCTTAGAGCAGACAGAATTCGGTCCCCAGATGGTGGGGGTCTGCGCAAAGGCGAATATGCGCATGTACAAATCAACCTATGCAAAGGCCTTCTGCAAATATCACACTTGCCGAGGCATTCGTTCTGTGAGAAGAGGGGAGGGGACGGGCAGGGGGCGGGAGCAGGGGAAATGGGCATTCCTCTGTGAACACAGGTGTGTCGGTGCCTGCTCGGGGTGAGCAGCTGTCGTCACATGACTCAGCGCCCGCCCCCAATTCGGCCATCTACGGCCAAGATAAAAGTTAGCCTAGACTGACTTTCTAATCTGCAAATGGGGGAAACATTTTTTTTTTATGTCAGTAACCATCAAATGATTTTTTGACCGTGAGGGGATGTTTAAGCGAAGTTCGGCCAGGCGGGGTTTACCTGTTTGCTAGGCTGGGAACATACGGTGCCTCGCGAGCCAAACCTGAATCAGGCCCTTTATTTCTCTACCACTTATCTATCTGCAAGCTTTGACAAATCTCCCTCTAAGTTGTTTTGCGGTTTGCTAAGAAATATTACTTATGCATTTTCACCAGCCTTGTTTAATGTAATGATAAATACACTGTTAAAGCAGTACATTACTATACGTATGTCATTTTACATGCTCTCAGTGAATAAAGTACAGTAATTCCCACTTTCAGAGGCCATCGCTGCAGGTTTTAAAGTCATTTGAAATTTCATTACAGATGTAAGCCGGTAAATACTACCTGTTTATCACTCACAATGGCTTGAATAACTGCCACTAATGCTGAGTACGAATACGTCCATCCGCTGTGATGCGCTATCTCATTTTTAAAACATTAAATTAAACCATAACAGAACATTAATACAGAAAAACCTGTACTACTGAACCATATAGAACGGCGACATAAATAATGTAATTAAATCTCTTTTTTTTTTTTTTTTCATTTTATCTGTCCAGTTCCGTTACTTAAAGCAGATATTTCAGAAACAAAAGTTGTAACTCTGGGGGTTTATTCTGACCCGATCGCTGTTGTGCGATTTTGTAAGGCGATTGATTATCAAACGACTGGGCATGTGTACGGATTGCAGCACATGTGCGCAAAGCCTAACAGCGACAAAAATCAGCATTTTTTTATCGTGATCCTCTCGCAACTGTGATGTCAGCTCCGGACTTGATCAGTCTGTCTCTGCCGTGGAGTTGTGGAAGGGTCAGGATTATCGCACACGCTGGAAAAAAATCATTCGATGGTGAGTGAGTTGCGTATGGAGTTTTATATGGATTTACAGCTGGCCGAAGATATTTTCCAAAGCCATTCGCGGACTTGCACGTTGTAACTCTAGGTGGCGGCTATCTAATCACAGGGCTATGCAAAATCGCATATCAGTGATCCGGTCTCAATTGGGTCTTCTATACGGTCGGCATGTGATCACTGGGGTGATTCTGGTTCACTGCAGTGTACAAATAAAGCAGCCAGTATTTACCCTGCACAGAAACAAAATTTACACAACTCTCTCTCTGCACATGTTACATCTGCCTCGCCTGCAGTGCATATGGTTTTGTCCACTACCAAATGTACTTTGTGAGTGAACATGAATCACCCCCACTGTGTGATAGGTACAATGATGCCTATGATGTTATTGGGTTACTGTATAATAGTGAACATCCTCAGCTACGTATGCTATACATGGGCTCACATAATATTTAGCTATAGGATACGCTGGATATCTGGGTTCAATCGGCAGATGCAGATTCCCTGGTTCAGTTGACTCGGCCGATGAACAATCTGAGTAAGCATTAGCGCTCAGATCTTTCTGATGCTAATAGTCCCGTTGCACCCCCAACTGAGTAGCAGATTTCCCCCATCCTTAGCCTTTCCTAATGAAGTGTAAAGAATGAGGAGATTATATCAGGGAATTACGGGTCGTGTGGAGGAGGCGGGGCTAAATGATGTAACAGCTAGGCCCGCCTTCCAAAGTGCCCAGGAATGTCTCCTTTCTATTCAACTTCTGCGATATCAGCAGGGCCGGCCCCACTACTAGGCAGCTTTAGGCAATTTATGATTTATAATTGCATGAGGCGCCAGCCGCTGGAGGGCGGCATGAAGTGAGATCATCCTCACACCAGCACCCCTGACTCACCAATGTCGCCGCATTACCCCCATCCCAGTGGAGCTGGTGAAGGTGCAGCAATGCCCGCCCTCGCTGGAGCAGGTGAGCGGCGGGTCAAAGGGAAAGGGGTTTGCAGCAGCATTTGCCAACAAGTGCTATTGCTTACGACTCAGTCAGGCCCTAAGTGCTGTCTGCAAGGAAATCTTTTATTACCATGCTGTGAAAAAAGAAAAAAAAACTGATCTTGGCAAGCTTTCGGTCATCCATAATAAAGCTGTACATTCATTCATTTCCCAGTTTTATAGGATATAGCAGCACAGCTGTTATTCTGCACCATGCATAAAAAGGCCTGTACAGTAAGCGCTGCTATTTCTATTTAAATTCATTCAGAAGTGTCTTTCGCAGCAGAAAGATCCACTTCTACATCAATATCTTTAAAAATCAAGTCCCTTAAAAGTTTATTAGCCAAACATTTTAAAAAATGTATTAACCCCTTTGAGTGCCAACATCTCTGTGAGAGGTGTACAAAACATTGGGTAGAAATGACAGCGTCGCTCACACTTGTTATATAAATTCAAATAAAAAATAGTGTGCAAAAAAATTGAAATTAGACTCATCTGTTTGTAATATTAGATAGATGATATAAAAGACCCAATTCACGGATTGATGCAGTTCGGACAGCAGCTGTGCCTTTGGACACAGTGAGGGCTGTCATCAGCAATTGTGGAGCCCAGGACTGACAAAATAGGCAGCCCCCACACACACACACACATACAACTATTGTTACACAAAATATTTTGTCTGTACCCCTCACAGACGGCGCCATCAATTTGATTTTTAACAAAATAAAACTAAATGACAGCAGGCAGTAGCGCACGCAGGGGGGTTTCCGAGTACCCAGAAACCCCCCCCCAGGAGTCTAAGGGACATTGTCTGAAAGCTGAGGGTCCTCTCTTTCCAAGAGTACAAGAATTTTTAAAATCAGACCTTGGGAACCGGAGATATCTGATTTCAAAGCAGTGGTCCCCATCCAAGCCTGTTAATTGCTGTTCCCAGTCAGATATTTCAGGTTCTGTCATGACATAGAGTTTTTCTGAGGATATATTCCAAAATCTGTGACTCTCCCCCTTTGAAGGACACTAGAAGCTTGTCTCTACTGTTCCCAGAACCAGAGATGTCAGCCTTCAAGCAGCTGGTTACTGCTCCAGCTCCACACACCTGGTATGTAGTTTTATATTCTCGTTGGCAGATTGCTCTGCCTCCTGAACTCTGATCCCCTCGTCCCCAGTACCATTTGGTAGGTGGGATTCTCTAGTTTTTAAATCCGTTAAAATCTAAGAAATCTATTCCTGGGAACTGGAGATATCTGCAGTCAAGCAAGTTGTCCTCCCACCAAAAAATTATGAATAATAACCCCACTCCACTATACACCCCTCCTCTGCATATTAAACATCCCCTACCACCCTGGAAGTTATGTTTCAGGGCCCCTTCATTCAGCTCAATGCCCCCTTCTCCCACCCCATCTCCCACCATCTGTGCAGTAAAGGGATAATTAGTGGAAATTACTGATCCAGGCCCTACATGCTGAGCGGTTGATATAATACCCCCTACCACCCGCGGGACATCAAAACATATACTGGGTCACCTAAGTGTCCATCTCCGTACTTTGCTCCGCCCCTCTGGAAACCCCCTTCTGAAAATCCTGCGTTTGCCCCTGGCAGGGGGTGCATGAGCTGTTACCCTGTGGGCGGAGCTTGCCCTCATTCCTGTAAATGCCATAATTCATGGCTTTTCAGGGAGGGGGTGGTACTAAACTATGTTATTTGCATAATTTTAACCCAGCTCCCTCCCCATAGAGCCATAAATGCTGTTATTTGATCGGCTGAGGGAAGGGGATGCTAGGGATGATGCAAGGTTCTGCTAAATGAGGGAGCCTTGCCCACCCATCCCGGGAGCCAGGAGGGGGACCCAATTTTTGGGACCCTCCTGGCTATTCCAGTAAGGTAGATAAGTATGAATTTAATCAATACAATAAAACTTTTATGCAGCCCTATGGCCCGTGAAACTAATACTGACCTCCTTCTGACAACACTAAATTGTTTTCCCATCAAATTGAATTGTAAAATATTCTGTAGTCACATGACCTGGAAAAATGGGCTACAAAAAAAAGGAAAGAGTATAACCAACCTGTAAGGGTTTAATTGAAGGTACCCCAGTTGTACCCAGCACTGCTTTTCTTTTTGGTTTTCTTTTGTTTGTCTGTTTAACAACTTTGCCCGTGATTCTTCATTCTCTAAGAGGAGGGGCTACACACAGTTCAAAATTCAAATAGGGGATCCACACCAACTGCCGTTCCAAACTGACTCACTGGCAGTAGCTGTGGCTCCCCTATTTGAATTTTGAACTGTACTGCAGTCCCACCCCTGGATCCTCCACTGCTGGTTTCTATCTGTTGCTGGGTTAGAGCAAGACCTTTTTGGCCATGTTGAAGATGAACTTTGACTCTCCGGGTGTCAGTGCCACTTTGCAAGAATAATCAGGATCAATGGCCTGATTCAGAGTTGATTGCTAATGTGTGAATTCGTCATCCTATCGATTATAAAATGACTGCGAATTTCTACGGATTGTATGGTGCATGTGAAAGCCTAAATAGCGGCAAAATTAGAGAAAATACCTTATCCCAGTCCCCATGTCATTTGACAGTCAGGAAGTCGGGTGGACACTTGCTGTTTTATGAGAGTGTCAGGAAAAAGATGGAGGCATGCCCAGGTGTTTTCAGGGGCTGTCTGTGATGTCAAGCGCTGGCCTTGATCAGCCTGTCTGTCGCAGAATTGTGGAAGAGTCTGACTTACTCACATTTGGGTGGAAAAATCACTCGATGATGAATGAATTCACTTGCAGATTTATACAGAGCAGGTTTTCTATCTGACTTGCATCTGACTAGGATGTATTTTTGATTAATGTTTTTACCCACAGGAACCCTTTTACTGTAGTGCGCACCACTTAATCACCGTGCGGCAGGCACCATTGGTGATACTTTGAGATTATCTATCAGCAATTAGTTGGGGGCATGCCTTCTGATACTACTCTCATTCTATGAGCTTGCCGCTAATTTGAGACTGATCTCACAGCATTTAAGGCTATCTCTTATAAGGCATTATCGCTGTACCTAAAACGTATTCATTATTTAGAGAAGGGCACGCTGTAACTTATCTACCATTTACAGCGATTATTGCCCCCACTCCTAATTTTGGTAACAGCGCAGATAACACCTGGGCTACACAGGTGGACAGCTACTAAGCATCCACCACTAGCCTTTGGCAGCGCCCCTTCAATTGTGTAATACTGATTATAAAAACAAACAGTGTTTGAGCACACTGACTCACTGTTATTTCAAGGGCATATTAAAAAACATCACTGACAAATAAGTGACTTTTTAAAACCATTGTATGTCGACACAGACCGGCAATAAATTATCTACGATTATAAATAGCTGCATATACATTTCTCTCCTCTATAGGAGCAATTCCAGCCCAATAAGAGGATTTGGAGAAATTCTGATATATGCTTTAGTCAGTGCTGGCCGACTGTTGTGTTGACCTTTTTGTGTCACAAGAGACTCATGTAGAAACATCTGATGACATATAAGTCCATCTTACTCAGTCTCCAACGAGAAGCTAATAAACGCATGAGAATACCCTTGACACTGACTATTATCTCATGTCAATCAATATAGTCTACCCAGAGCCGGCCCTAGCCTAAATGACGCCCTAGGCAAGATTTTGGCTGGTGCCCCCTAGCACCGCCACTAGTTCCGCCTCTGACCCTGCTCCCCTTTCCCAGTACCATCAACCCTCATCATAGCAGTCATCATTTTGGTGCTCCTACCCGCAATATGTTAAATAGAAACAGTGCATACATTCGATGTGCAGCCCAAACAGGGTGTGTTCTTGCTGGGAAGGGGTATGGCCACCCAATAGTACCCCCAATTCAAATTATGCCACACAGTTGCACAACTTTATTCACATTATATCATGCAATGGTGTCCCTTATTCCCGTTACATCACACAGTAGTACCACTTTACCTTATATACATTACTCCTCACATTATACCCTTAGAAAAAAAATCCTGAGAAAAGACTGTATTTTAAGCACCTCCATGGCCACACTGCAACCCAGCACAAAGCAGTGTGTGCTGGGCAGAGGAGAAGGGCCCACTGGGCCTTTCCATCAGACTTTGGTCTGGATAATTTGTACCCCCTACCCCTTTCTCTCGGCACCCCTGATAATACCACACAGTAATGCCCCTTACACATGACACACATTATTAATGTCCTTATAACCATAATGCCCCTTACACATTATGTCAACTTTTATTAATGCTCTTCATTCACATAATGACACACATAATGCCCCTTACACATATGTTGCACATTATTAATGCCCTTATACACAGGACACACATAATGCCTGTTACACATATGTCGCACATTAATAATGCATTTATACATGAAACACATAATGCCCCTTACACATATGCCAAATACTATTGCACAACCAACCCACCCGCAGACAGCACTCGCACAGCCGCTAACACTGTGACCTCAACCTCTGCTTGGATACAGATGTTTCCTCATACATCTTGACTCAATAGGCCATGCAGCTCCTGGCCAGTTCTGCTAACGATGGGTGCCTTTTTTTGCTGAAAATTCATCTTATTTGCATTGTTATGTGATCAGGACACACAAGGAGCTTCCGATGATTAAAATGATATGTGGCATGAATATATTCTGTGTGCGACTGTGGCTGTACCTGCATACAGAATGCTATGTTACAGTGATCTCCATGAATACACTATTTCATATGCAGATACAGCCTCACTCACACACAGAATATAGGCATGCTGCATATCATTTTAATCAGCAGAAGCTGCTGATGCCCCTAGACATTCCAAATGCCCTAGGCAATTGCCTAGTTTGCCTATGCCTAAGGCCGGCTCTGAGTCTACCTACAAGAGTAGACAGGTATATCTTATTCAATACTGAGGCTACCTCATATCAAGGGCAATTCTAGCCTGCACAATAGAGGTCTGAGCAACTCATGTTGCATTCACAATCGGTCGACACCTGTGCTGGCCGACATCTGTGTTGACTCTTCATCTTCTTTTTGTCATATAAGATTATGTTATATACTTGGCGATACATACAAACCTATTGGACTTAGTATCCAACGAATAATTATATTAACAGAATAACTTTGATATACTTATGTGAACCAACAGAGTCTACCTATTACGGCAGACAGACATATTTTCAACATAGAGGCTCCCTCATAATAAAGGCAATTCTAGCCTATACAATAGAGGTTTGAGTAACTCGATGTTGCATCACAATCGGTCGACACCCATGTTGACACATGGGAAACATCATCAACACTGATTGATACCCAAGCCCTGTGAAATCTATAGAAGTCTCCTCACTATACAGTAGCGGTGTCTCATGTGACACAGTGGTAGTCTATTACAAATAGAGTGATTATTAATATTATCTGTGGTCACCATCCATACTGTGTTCATTTATATTGATCACCGCACTGGTGTTAGTATGTGCGCACCTGCATGAAGGGGCTTTGAGCTATATTGACACTATTACATTGTATTTACATGTTATTAGTAATAAAAGTGTCAGCATATCATACCTGTGGGGATACCAATATCTACCTCTAGTCAAAACGGACGTGGAGTCAGAGAGCCACCGTTTTTTAAACACATCCACATACATGTTGTTTTGTCTGTGTGTTTTTATATTTCGCCTTTAAGAGATACCAATAAAAGCTAAATTTTATTCGTTAAGTTTATTTAGGTGCACCACACCAGGACATACTGTTCTCTCTTGCTATTTGTCCATATTTTTTGTGTCCAGTGGTAGCACACCCCCCGCAATAAACACATTTTTTGTGTACATACGCATACTAGGGGTCCACCCATTTTCCTCAATATTTTTGAGGGTCCTGTGCAAATAGCAAACCCACTCTTGTCTTGCCAGGTTTTCTATCTGCCTGTGTGTCGGCTATCTACTCGCAGTCAGGGCTGAATTAACAATGGGCTGGGTGGAGCTGCAGCTCCAGGCCCCTCAGTCAAAATAGGCCCACAGTATCTGCTGCGGCCACCTGAGGACCCTCACCGCACACTGAGCTGGCCAGACAACTGAAGATGAGAATGCACAGAGATGTGCGGTCGAGCAGGGCAGCCAGCTGTCAGAGCTATGGGACGGGGCCTGCAGTGGGCAGAATCCCGGACTTCCCAGTCAGTCAGCAGCCTGAGAGTCGTTGAGCTGACTGATAAGGTGGCAGCAGCTGGTGAATTCAACCCTGGCTTACAGGCAAAGCCAGGGCAGCAGAACTTGAGTAACCTGCACTCTCAGGGGCGGGAGGTAGGCTGTACCACTGACAGAGGGGTGCACTGACTGGTGACTGTGGCTGCAGCATCCTCCTCAGGCTCACAGATGGATGTCTGCCTGTGACAGTGTGAGCTGAGGCAGCCAGGGGCTAGGGCATCTGCACCAGGGGGAACCTCTGCCAGCACGGATAATTACATGCAGATAGGCGATGTGTGCTCCCCTCACATCAAAGGCTTCAGTCCAGAGAGATGGACTAGTCCAGCTACTTCCTTGTTTAGCCACGCCACATATCTGACAGCTTCTCCTCCTGCTTGCCATCTGACTAGAGATGGGCAAAGTGACTCACTAATGAGAGCGGTGATCAATTAAAAAAAAGATCCAGTTATTTTGTGCGCCTCACTTTTTTTGCGGTTTGAGTGTACTAAGGCCTTTATTCAGATCTGATCGCAGTACAAATTTGTTTGGAAAATGGGCAAAACCATGTGCACTGCAGGTGGGGCAGATGTAACATGTGCAGAGAGAGTAAGATTTGTGTGAGTTATTTTGTTTCTGTGCAGGGTAAATACTGGCTGCATTATTTTTACACTGCAATTTAGATTTCAGTTTCAACACACCCCACCCAAATTTAACTCTCTCTGCACATGTTACATCTGCCCCACCTGCAGTGCACATGGTTTTGCCCATTTTCCAAACAAATTTGTACTGCGCTCAGATCTGAATAAGGGCCTAAGTGTAGTATCTGTTCGTTTTATTTACATGTCAAATGATTCTAGTAATGTATTATGAATTTCATACATTAATCTCACAGGTGCTTATTTTCACTTATTTTTCTATTTATCTTGCTGAACACCGATAAGATTACATATGCCTCCGGACCCACTAGTCCGATAAAGCCGCTAAAATGATTATCTCCACAGCGTCAAGTCTCAATGTATTCAACACCACACACACAAGTTTGTACATTAAACCAGACAGGGGGGACCGTTTGATACCAGACAGTGATGTAATAAATGGCTGTTAGTGGTCACTGGTGTAATAGAGGTGTGATACACCAGGAAGTAAAGCAAGTGGGAGATAGAGCCAGATGGAGCCCAGCTCACTGGATATTTACGGTGTAATGGTTAGCATTGCTGCCTCACAGTGCTGAGGTCATGGGTTTGATTCCCACCATGGCTCTAATTGTGCGGAGTTTGTATATTCTCCCCGTACTTGCGTGGGTTTCCTCCGGGTACTCCGGTTTCCTCCCACAATCCAAAAATATACTGGTAGGCCAATTGGCACCCAACAAAATTAACCCTAGAATGTCTGTGTGCGTGTACATGTGGTAGGGAATATAGATTGTAAACTCCACTGGGGCAGGGACTGATGTGAATGTTCAACAATACTCTGTAAAGCGCTGCGGAATATGTCTGCGCTATATAAGAAACTGTTAATAAATAATAAATAAATATTTACTTAATGAATCTGGTGCTGTAAAATGAAAGTTAAAAGTACTACACAGTACAGCAAATACAGATCTAATAAATAAATTAAAATGTGCACTTCCTAGCCAAAGTCTGTGTGTCTGTGAGTGAGAATGTGTGGCAAGCTGTGTCTCACCTCCATTCAGAGAGGACTACTGTAAGTAGAATCTGACTTGCCAAGATCTGCACACTTCGTACGCAGCACTGGATGACTTACACCAGACACCTCCTGCTGCATTAGCATTCAGTATCTGAGCATTGCTGCTGCTTCCATGTAAGTAGCAGTCAGTGGCGTAACTACATTTTGGGCGCCCCCCCGCCGTTAAAGGGAGGGCGCCCAGCCACTCACCCGCCGCCCGCCGCACCAACCCCCGCAGTCTAGATTCAGATCCGATATATAAGTGGGTACCTGGGGGAGCGGCAGGCGAGGACCGCAGGCGGCGCAGATGGAGACCGGGGGCAGGGCGAGAGAATAGGAAGAAATCCTATTCAAAAGACCGGGCGGCCGCTGATTGGCTGAGCTCTCAGCAAATCAGCGGCCGCCCGGTCTTTTGAATAAGATTTCTTTATATTCTCCCGCCGCGCCCCCGGTCTCCATCTGCGCCGCCTGCCGCTCCCCCAGGTAGCCGTCAATGCAGGTGGGGGGGACGCTGCGAGGTGGCAGGGGGACACAGAGGCGGCAATTACTTACAGCTGAGCCGGGCAGGGGGAGCCGGGAGCTGTCACTGTCAGTACGGAAGGAAAAAAAAAAGCCCATACAATGAATCGGCAGCCTGTGATTGGCTGAGCGCTCTCTCAGCCAGTCAGCAATTGGCTGAGAGAGCGCTCAGCAGCCAATCACAGGCTGCCCATTCATTGTATGGGCTTTTTTTTTCTTCTTCAGTACAGACAGCTCCCGGCTCCCCCTGCCCGGCTCAGCTGTAAGTAATTGCCGCAGCTGTGTCTCCCGCAGCGTCCGTCCCCCCTGCCGCCTCGCAGCGTCCCCCCCACCTGCACAGGTAAAGACTGGGGATGGTGCGGCGGGCGGCGGGGTGTAACGTAACTATAGCACTGCAGCCCCCGGCGCCCGCACATGCATAGCGCCCCCCCGCGGTCATGGGGGCTGCGGTGCTATAGTTACGCCCCTGGTAGCAGTGATGCTCCCTCCAACCATCTCTGAATCATTTCCTTTATTCAGATAGACCCCAGTACACATACCCTCCTGCAAGTGCCGATGGAATTTTTCAGGCACTCCTTCACACCAACAGAATAGTCACAACAGTGGGCAGATCTCCAGCATCCGGTCTGCTGAAAGGGCGAGATGAGGAGATTTAAAAGGGAATTTTTAATCCGCAAGGAGAAGGTGGGGCTTAATGACACATCATTTAGCCTCTCCCCCTTCTAGTAGTCCTCCTTCTAGCAGTCCCTCAGGGACCAGATCCGGACCCCTGAGGGATCCACAAGGGAAAGATATCTTGCACCTGGTAAGGGGCAGCTACAAATGGACTGTGATTATAATGACAGCTGCTTTCACAGCATAGATGCAACCACCTCAGGACACAGGCAGAGATTCACATTTACCTTCAAGCATGCAGACGCTTTCAGATGCCAGTAAGTCATTTGAAAAGTGCTTCAAGAGATTTAGGAACTTTTTTTTTTTTATTATTATTAGTAACACTCAATATTCGTAGTAAAGAATACAGATGGGAAAAAAACAACACTTTTTTTGTGGACGGGGACAACAATCACAATGTCGGCATTCCTAATCACATTTGTGAATCAGGCCCCATGTCGTCCACGGGTGATAAATATAAACCAATTGCATCGAATGTCTGCTAACACATCTCCTTAACAAGAGAACAGGGATGATAAGCTGCTGAATTATGTACACACATCTGTTGGAAAGCAAAACAAAGTCTCTTTACTAATAAATAAATTAGTGTTATTGCTATTGAGGAATAGTAATCACATATCATTATTTTTACATGTTTTATAAATATTTACCACACTACCACCATGTATTGTTCTAAAAAGCACCAGAAAGTTTAGTTCACTGTATTAACCCATGCATGTCCATTCAGCATCCATATAAACTTCCACTTCGATCATTATATGTGTGTGTGAGTGTGCGCGTGCATGTGCGTGTCACACAATACTTGCCCGCTCCCCTGGCACAGCATGGAAGGCTCCCAAAAACCAGGAGACTCCTGGGGTCGCACACACCCATAGTTACTGATTTGCCCCATTGTAGCCATGCCCCCTTCCATACAATGGGGCATATGTATTAAGCCTGGAGAAGAGATAAAGCGGAGTCAAAGTGAAAGGAGATAAAGCACCAGCCAATCAGCTGTGTTTGAAAATGACAGTTGAGAATTGATTGGCTGGTGTTTTGTCACCTTTTACTTTATCTCTTCTCCAGGCTTAATACATCTGCCCCAATGCCGGTAATCTTGGCATTGCACAGTGGTGGTTTTGGCTATGACATTAACACACAGCCACACCCAGATCCTTTTTTAAATATGGCACGCCCCCACCTCATGTGGAAAGCCACGCCCATCCACATTACCCACCACTGTGCTTACTTGGCTGCCCCTTAGATAAGGTATGTTTCGGGGGGCAACGCATGGGCACGTTGCCCAACTATGTAATGGACTTTACAAATGTTGAGATACTTTTGGAATCAGATCTTTTTGTTTATCTATGAGGCACCTTAGGGAAAATTGACTTTTACGGCTAATGATCTTTCAGATGGAACAAGCAAACACTGTATTCAGGGCTTGTAAACAGGCAAACATGGCGTTATGTATTGTAGAATGACATTCAACAAATGTTGGATATTGCTATGAAACATCTGCTCATCTGCAGCGCATACAGAAAATGAAAATATTGCTGCCAGTATCGAGAAATATCTGTGTTTGGATTGCAAAGCAAATCTTCTCAGTATATAAAAGTACCTTCTGAAGCCCCCGGTGACGGTCACAACAGCATCTGGTACGAATCCCCAAATAATATTCTTTACAAGGTCCTCAATAGCATCTGCTTCCATCTTTGATACACGGTCAGCTATGTCCTCATAGTACAGTAATCCTGTAAGGCAATAATACACATAGCAGTAAGAGTGTGCAAGGCACAGGTTCAAATCGTCCCAGTGTACAATTATAAACATTCTGGAGCGTAATATAAAATCTGTTTTTAGCAATTTCAACAAATGAAGCAAATGTTTTAAGAAGTTTTCAAAAGTGCCATTATTTCCAATGACCAGACTGTAATGGGTGAGGAAGGCATTACTAGAGGTGTACTAACTATCCCAGCGATATTGGGTTGGATTAACAAATTGTGACAAACGTCAAATTAATTATGTCTAAACTGGTTTTTAGTTCAGCCATCAGAGTAGGTGATTTATTAACTGATAAGTTGTAAACTTAAATTCATTAGAACTATTACGTAAAGCACACCATGTAAATTTCAAGTAATGATAAGGGTAATGTAGTATGGGGGGTCAATAGGAACCCCATCCATTGTGCATCATAGCAATATGGGGGCACATGTATTAAGCCTGGGGAAGAGATAACTGGAGATAAAGTGGAGATAAGGTAAAAGGAGATAACGCACCAGCCAATCAGCTCCCAACTGTCAATTTCAAACACAACAGCTCAGTGGCTAGTGCTTTATCTCCTTTCACTTTATCTCCACTTTATCTCTTCTCCAGGCTTACTACATCTGCCCCATTGTCCATCAAATGCTAGTATTAAGGCAGCAGGTAGCAGAATATCCGGGCTCTACACCTCTCCGGGCCTTATTTTGGTTCACTCTTTCTGACAAAATCCTTCTTAGATGGACAAAACCATGTGCACTGTAGGGGGGTCAGATGTAAAATGTGCAGAGAGAATTAGATTTGGGTGAGTTATTTTGTTTCTGTGAAGGGAAAATACTGGCTGCTTTATTTTTACACTGCAATATAGATCTCACTTTGAAGTAAAACCCCACTCAAATCTAATTATATCTGCACAAGTTACATCTGCCCCACCTGCAGTGCACATGGTTTTGCCCATCTAAGAAGAATTTTGTCAGAAAGAGTGAACTAAAATAAGGCCCCTGGTGAGGCCATTGGATTAACGAGAGATGTTGGCAGAGAATCATGTTTTAGTTTTGGTTCTAATTTTATCATTGCTTTTCCAATCAAAACCTGAAGTCTTCAGTATTAAAATCCAAATTCAGAACCCATCCCCTCACATGGTTCCAAGGAGAAACGGCAGTGGGGTGGGCAGGCATTCGGCTGGGCAGCCTCTCTGGCCAACCAGAATCAAGCCATTTGTTCAGATTGTATCTCCTTGGTAGATCCTGAACTGGTTTTGGTTTGGATTTCCCGTGAACCGAACGCCTGCTGCTCGAATTGGGCCTAACTCTGTGACGCACACCGAAGCATTGTACCTGCCTATCACCCTGCCTCACCACCGCACAGTTCCTGGAGCAAAACCCAGCGATTACCCTGGTTCATTGCATCGTGCCTAGCCGCAGAAGTCAATCCGACCACCGCTGAGTGGAAACAAGAAACACACTGAAATTACCCTTGTCTGATATGTAATTTATGGATGAATCAGAACAATATATTGGCCGTATCATTCAGTTTGTACCCATGGTTACACTGCTGCAATGTTCATTATCAGGCACCATTAGTGATGCCATGCTGCTGAATGCATCAGCAAATGTGTATGCGCTGTATACTCATCAGTCTGGTGTATACCTAGCATTAAAATTCTAAGCCAACCATGACCAGTGTCTCATTTTCTTCTATTAAAGTCACGTTGCCCCCATGGACTTGTTAATGCATACCTCCCAACTTTATGAAGATGGGTAGTAGGCCCCCCACGCATGCCAGAGGCACACGCCTGAAATGTGGGGGCATGGCCTAGTGGCCAGGGTGCGTGGCCTGCAAGCTGTGTAACTCCCGCGAGGCCACGCCCTGTGTGAGGTGCTGGTCATGCCCCAAGCTCCTCTGTCTGCGGGAATGGATGCTGGGCAGGGCAGCAGTAGGTGAGGGCTTCCAGCTGCCCCCTCCACCGTGGGACACTGTCGGCTCTGGGCAGGACACAGGACGCTTTTTGTTTTTAAGTCCCCCTGTTATTTGCTGCTCAATTCGCACACTGTCTATTCAGTGAAACAGGGGAGCCCACATAGTGCTGGCCATGCACCCACAGTGGTGAAACAGAGGAGTGGCCTTGTGACTGCGGTCATTCATGTAAAGCCACATCCCCTTGTCCACATGGTTACACCTCCTTTACGGGAATGCGTGCGGCGGTGCCGTGCTGGATTCCTTTTGGGAAAGGCGACTATTCTTGGTGTAGCCAAAAGTTCTTACTCTTTTTGGTAAATTTACTAAAGCTTCTAAAAATGAATAGAGGTGATGTTGCCCATAGCAACCAATTAGAATCTGTCTATCATTTTCTAGGATGCAATAGAGGAGAGATATCTGATTGAATCTCAGTGGTTCTTAGATTTTGCGACGCTGGTATTTTTAACTGATATTTTGAGGATCGCTCACAGCATCGTTGGCACTCAAAGGGTTAAGAGTCGGTTAATGCTGTGCAATTCACGCATACTGGTCCAGTGGCGTAAGTTCATTCCAGGTGCCCGGAGGCAACATAGGTGGTAGTGCCCCCCCCCCCCCCCCCCCCCACACACACACACACACACTGAGCATTGGTGACCCCCAGATAATGCAGACAGCCCTGGTGGCTCCCAGATACTACATATAGCATGTGTGTGTGTAATACTGACTGAGGGACAGGAAGAGGGACAGGGAAATTGAAAGGAGGGACATGTACAGAAAGAGTGACAGCAGGGATGTAAGCCTGGAGAGTGACAACTGGGACATGGATGGGGAGAGTGACAGCAGGGGTGCGGGCGGGGGAGAGAGACAGCATGGACATGGACGGTGACAATGACAGCACGTAATTGATAGGCTACAGTACTTACTTTAATGGGCGCAGGGTTCAAGTGGTGGTGTGTGTGGTGTGTGGCGGGGATCCAGCCTTGGCAGGGAGAAATGCCAAGACACCCCATGTGGTTGCCCAGCTGAGATCCCACAGCGGCAGAAGAAGAAGAGCTAGGCATAATGTATACCACACATAGATGCCTGGCGGGGATCCAGCATTGGCACTGAGAGCCGGGCCCAGCACAAGTGGATACCCGGCAGAGACAGGACAAGCGAAGCTGCAGTTATTAGTAGACTCACAAGTGACTGGCTTCTGGAACTCTTCCGGGACAACTGCAGCAGCAGCAGGTGCACTACCGCTCACTACAGAAGTTAAATAGCGCTTATAGATGGATTGTGTAACTTCTGCCGCTGCTGCAGTGGTTACAGAAGTGTCCCAGGAGCCGGTCACTAATGTGTCTCCTAATTCAGCAATGCATCTTCTGTGGCCAAGTGTCCACTCCTCTATTATGCCCCTAAGGGCTAACACCTGGTGGCCAATGCTTCCGTTGGCTCCAGTAGTTACGCCACTATGTACTGCGTGTGTATATATATATATATATATATATATACACACACACACACACACACACACATACACACCCACATATATATACATACACACCCACATTTTATATATATACTAGTGCGGTAAAGGGATCTTTTTAGATTCCTTTTCACTGCTCTTCACTGCCTCCAGCTCAGTGGCCAAAGTCTGCAGCACGTTGAGCCCTGCTCCTGCCCATTACCCACACCTTCTATCCCCCTGGAGCATAGGTTTTGTCTGCTGAACAGATACCGTATTGGAAATATAACTCACTAAGTACTGAGACACAGTCAGTGCAGACACATAGGGCCCATTCGACCAGGTCCGAATTCACATGCGCACTGGCCCGGCTGTGAATATCATAGGCAAATATTTCTATTTGCAAGCTGCTCGCAGCGTGATAGGGATTGGGTGTTTGAGGGTGGATCCCAGACATTTCATTGATGTACCCACAAAAATGAAGGGAGTGCCCAACAAAATGCTGGGAGTGTCCAGGAAAATTCAGGAGAGTTTCTTTCTGAATGCTAGCGGTGGGCGAATGGCGTTGGTGCCCGACCAGAAGCGGCTATTTTGCTCGCAGCCGCTGAGTAAGTCCTGGGCTACATGGCGGCTGCGATGACCAGGGACCAGAGGAAAAAAATCATCCGAAGGAGAGTGAAAAATCAAATGATTTTTCCTCTAGATGGCCAAATGCGAATGGATGTGTAGCTGTACACATTCATTCACAGCCCCTGCAAACAGATTCGTAAGGTGGGCTTTCATGGGGCAGGGGGCAGCAGTTACCTGCTTGCTTGGCGCCAAATACTCGAAGTCCAGTCCCATAATCTCTCCACTGGCCACGCTCAAAGCACCATTCTGCCTGGTGGGGGTAGGCCCCACAAACTTTACACTGTGTACCTATTTCATTCTACTCACCTCTCCCTCGGTGCAGCATCACAGCGGTCAAGATCACCGGGAAAATGTCCGCTGTGGCAACTTTCTGGTGATTCATGCATGCGCAATAGAGTTGTCCTCAAACAGTGTGGGCACCATTATCCTGGAGACAGGAATTCCAGGAGCATGAAATATGAATATGGGTAATATGAATATGGGTCCCTATGTGCTGTTTAATGTAAATAAAGGCCACTACATGCTGTGTAATATAATTATGGGTTACTACACGCTGTGACCCATATTTAATTGATTATTAATTAGCGCACACATATTCCGCAGCACTTTACAGAGAATATTTGAACAGTCACATCAGTTCCTGCCCCAGCGGATCTTACAATCTATATTCCCTACCACATGTACACGCACACACAGACATTCTAGGGTTCATTTTGTTGGGAGCCAATTAACCTACCAGTATATTTTTGGACTTTGGGAGAAAACCGGAGTACCCGGTGGAAACCCACGCAAGTACTGGGAGAATATACAAACTCCACGCAGTTAGGGCCATGGTGGGAAATTAACCCATGACCTCAGCGCTGTGCGGCAGTAATGCTAACCATTACACCATCCGTACTGCCCAATATTCACATTACATAGCACGTAGTGGCCCAGTCATATCACAAAGCGTGTATTGACCTATATTCACATTACGCAGTGCATAGTTACCCATACTCGCATTACACAGCGCAGTGTCCCAGTCACATGATACAGCACATAGTGTCCCAATCACATGACATAGCCCATAGTGACCCAAAGTCACATTACACAGCGCGTAGTTACCCATACTCGCATTATGCAGAGCATAGTGACCCATAGTCACATTATACAGCACATAGTGACCCATATTAATATTACACAGCATGTAGTGTCCCATGTTTACATTACACAACGCTTAGTGACCCATATTTAAACACACACACAGCAAAACACAGACAACCAGTAAACATTACTGACACCCCCCCTCCCAGCAAAAATTACTGACACCCCTAGCAAAACATTAATGACAACCCCCTCTCAGCAAACATCTACTGACACCCCTAGCAAAACATTAGTGACAACCCCCCACCAAACATCATTTACTAAAACTCCCCCTCCCATTAAACATTACTGACACCCCCCCCCCCCCCCCTGCTGCCACCTCCAGCAAAACATTAATGACACACACACACACCCCGCCCAGCAAACATTACTGCCCCCCTCTCCATCTTCAGCACGACTTGCCTGAGCCCCTGTTGATCGAGTCTGTGGTGTGCTCCTGTGCTGTGGCTGTTGCTCTGAGTGAGTCTGCTGGGCTCCTCCATTGCACACCTGACCATGTGACTTCCTGTTCAGGAGCCGGAGAGGTCAGGTGGCATTCTGTTTACACTGATGGGAGGGAGGAGGAGGGACCACGGAACGGAGACGCTGCCTAGTGCCTGTCTGTAATATCTGCCTGTCTGTAATATGCTAGGCAGCGCGGAGGAGAGGGAACTAAATGGGGAGCCTCCTTACACACTCACAGGAGATAGTGCTGCCAGCGCTGCTGCTGCCTGCAGTGTCATACAGTATGACAGGCTGCAGCAGTTACAACACCCATTCCGACACCCCTGTCCGCAGCCACACTTCCTCCACAGCCCCTCTTCCTCCTTCTGACATGTCCTGATTCCTCCTGGCGCAGAGTGCTGCTGCTGGCGCCCATCGCAGCCCCACTTCCTCCTTCTGACCTCCGCAGCGCACCGCATATAAGAAAGTGCTTGTGCTTCTGCTGCTGGACAGTACTACCGGAGGAGAGGCAGGGGGGAGGGGGTCTCGGACGGCCACTGCCGTCTGCTGCCCAGTACTATGGCCGGGCCAACCACTTCACAGGCCTAATGAGCGGAACATCGGAAGGCAATGGAGCCAGTGCCCCCTTTAAGGCTGGCGCCCGGCGGCAGATGACTCCATTGCCTCCGGGAGTTCCGCCACTGTACTGGTCAGTGTGTATGTCTTGCCAACTGAACTCATACAGTTCTCAAGCCTATACTAAGCACTTGTTACAGCCCACTGTAGAAATGTTCCCTTAACAACAGTTAATCGATGGAGTGATGTTGCCTGTAATGTTCAACCCCGAGGTCCCAAATGTTATGTTAGTAATCCAGTAATGGCTTCTAATCCAATAATTGCTTCTTAAAGTTGCCGTTTACCTGCAAATTTTCTGTTGACTGCAGCCCTGGCATTCAGTTCAGCTATTAGGGAGCGCACAAGAGGTCTCCCTGCCCTGAAATGTCTAGACATCTACTGTGAGGCTTCTGAGCTTCAGACGCAGGAGGACTACTCAGAACTGCACTTTGACTCTACTGAAAGATGTTCACAGTTCCCATTATGTGTTAATAAAGCACATACGAGTTGCTCTTCTCAGACAATACAAAGCATTGTCTGCCTCTTAGGTGGCAATTCAATGGGCGCCATTGTTCGGTTGCAATATGCAGGAGAACACCTCACCTCTTATTATGGCAGCCCAACATCTATAGGGCGCAGTGAACAATCTGGAATGCTGGTGGTCGCGTGGTGCTGGGGAAATATTGCAGATGGAAGCCGGCGCCTTGCAGTCCTCAATGCTAATTCCCCTTAATATTAAGCTCTCCTCGCTCCTCTTCCACGAATGGTGTTTACCATTAATAGAGTCAGATAATATTATTACTTTGGGCCAATTCAGGTCCGTTAACAAAAGCAAAATCTCGTTCTAATGGGCAAAACTATGCTGCGCTGCATGTGGGACAGATGTAACATGTGCAGAGAGAGTTACATTTTGGGTGGGTTGTGTTCAAACTAAAATCTAAATTGCAGTGTAAATATAAAGCAGTCAGTATTTACCCTGCACAGAAACAAAATCACCCAAATCTAACTCTCTCTGCACGTGTTACATCCGACCCACCTGCAGTGCAGCATGGTTGTGTACATTACAGAAGGAGTTTGCTTTTGCAACACAACCTTGTTATTGCAGTAGCGTGAGCACAACACATGACAGCTAAGGATTAGAAGGCCTGAATCTGATTGGTAGGCAATGCTGTTGCTCACGCAGCTGAGCGATTGTCAGCAGAATGCATGCGCTGCAATTGCACTGCACGTTCGCTAATTGACCTTTGTGATGCCGTTTGCAAATGAAGCTTAACTTTTAATACGATTTATTCAAACTCCCATACTAGAAGGGAATTTGAATAAATCGTATTAAAAGTTAAGTTTTATTTTGCTAAGTGTGCGGCCTAAATAACAGTCCCCTTTTTCTCTTCTTTACATAATATGTTCAACTCATGACTGTTGGGAACAGCACCCCCCCATCAATAGTGTTAATATCTGGGGCCTTCCATGTAATCTTTTGAAGATTACAACATCAAATATCATATATTTAGTGTGCAGGTGTTCTCTTGGCCCCTTAAGTGGGGCAACCAAGCATTGATGCCGTTTGCAGCAAGGATTTAATTGCAAAGTGATTGACAGGAAGGGATCGTTTGGGGGAGGTAACAGGAAGTGGCGGCAAAAATGCAGGTGCATCACGCCCAAATTCGGGACATGTTTCTACCTTTGTGTGTGATTGCGCATTCAGAGAACACGGCACCAGCACCGCTGCTCCTGTGACCAGACTGCATGATCATAGACTCAGGGAGTAGATGGTCCTCATTTCTGTGTCGATGCTGCATATGTGTACGCAATTGCTGAGGACCTTGCGATTGCTCCAGTGGGCGCCTCTCTTTATTCCTAGGCGGCTGCATCCCCTGTGATGCTTAGCAGTTCCATTAACTATAAAAATCGCTACTACATTGCATGGGCTATTGCATACAAACCAAAATCAGGCCTACACCACGGAAGCAGCTGGGAGGCTCCACAAAAATGTGTGGCTCTCCCGGTACCCCTGGGAGGCGGTCAAATTACCCATATCCAGTATCTATATGACCCAGCTACCAGACTTCCTCCTTAAGACAGCAGATGGTGCACTGGAGGCATGGCTGTGTCTGGTAAAGGGGTGGGCCCTTGGGTGGGTGGCAAGGCAATGGCCTTGGATGAAGAGTGTGGAGCCTCGTCTTTTGGGGGCTTGCTTAGCCTTCCCCGAGCAGCTTAGGGGCTGCCCAGCTGTTATTCAGTGATCACCGGCTGCTTTGCGGAGCAGAACAGTAGTGAACATAGACTTTCTTAACTGTCTGCCACTCCTCCTATATCAACATTATGGGGTTTTACAGGAGTGTTGTATCAGGTTTTAGAGAATTTTAGGGGGGGGTATACAATCTCCTGCCGCTATTTCCAATGGGGGAAATAGCAGCGGGGCACTATTCAATGCTGTCTTTCCCGACAGCATTGGGCAGGGATCTCAGCAGAATGTGCCAGACTTTAGAAGCAGTCGGGCCCATTCTGCTGAGAACGACCGTGGATTGTTGAGCTCACGGCTGCAGCTCGACGATCCACGGCCGCATCGCACGGCCACGCCCCCCCTTTTCGGCATTCGGCGGGCTGGACATTGAATCCCGCCTGCCGATTTCAAGTCGAGACGGCCGAGAACGGGACAGGATCATGGCTGTTGGGCCAGTACGACAGTTGTGACCCTGGATTGAATATTCCCCCTTAAAGTAGAAATGTTGTCAAAAGCAACGGATCAGCTTCTGTCACTTTATCTACCCTATTGTTTTAAATGTTTCGTGCAATTTCTCCACTTTTACTATTTCCCTCTATACAGTATATGAAAGACACTCATTGTGGTCAATCCTCCAAAAACAGCTTTTGTCGGAAGACTGTAGAACATTAGAGTACGGGAGCTTTATAAAAAGTGGATAGCGCAGCAGATTTTCGATGACAGCTTTCCATGATGGCTGAGATAATGCACCAGTTACCGGTCTCGGGAAATCTGTACGCAGCACGCCCCAGCCTGCTCTGTGCCCCACAGTGTTAATAATAACGGCTTCTGATTTTACTGAAAACCCCCTGGTACAGCTGTATTCTGCCTAACTAGCAGATGCTCTGCAGAGGGAAGTGAGGTCAGTCCAGGCAGCACAGCCAACGAGTATCCGACTTTCATGTTCCCTCCCGAGGCAGAGGAAACGGAAGCCTTACATGGGATTACATATGGAGCAACCAGTGTAAATTGAATATGGACTTTATTTAGCAGGACATAGTGACGGATGTGGGAATTTTTTGCCCTGCGTGACAGGTACATTTGGAGGTTTTTCAAATTACACAGGAACTTATATATAGTCAGAGTGGCTCTATGTTGTATCTTTCAAGTAGAGGTTATTGAAAGGCACAGCATGGTGCTGTCTTCAGGAATGAAAGTGTGTTTCTAATGTTCTGCCAAGGCATCAGAAATTTCATGCCCATAATTCTACACCAAGCCCTGCAAAGTTTGTGTTTAATGCTGTACTAACATTATAGGGAATATACAGCTGTATGAGATACATTTCTCTTATTAGGACCATATGACTAAACATCATGTGTCTGATTCTGACTTGCTATTTGGTATGTCCAGACCATCCTATTTATTTCACAATGCTGATTTGAGAATCCGCACGAGTACACTGAAATTCCATGGTACTTCCTGTCCAGCCCAATGCAGCCACAGTCGTCATTATCAAATATATGGACAGTGGCGTAACTATGGAGGGTGTAGGGGGTGCAACTGCTTGGGAGGCCCAAGGGCTAAGCAGGCATCCCCTGCACCAATTAGACATTTCTTATTAGGTAGCCGCAGTGCCGCCGTCTTGACTCCCATCCCTCCTTTCTTCCCCTGCTGTCACCGCGCACCGTGCCTCCTCTTCCCCGATCCGCCTAGAGCACATTTGGTTTGGTCAATGAAGAGGAGGAGCTGGTCTGGCTAATCCAGCCTCTGCTCTCCCCCCTGTCTCTCTGACGCTGCCGGGGCTCAATGTCACTACCTGGTGACCACGCCCGGCGCGAAATAGGAATGCTGCTGAAGAGACCCGGTGCTTGCAGCCAGATATGAGGGGACACCACTGAGGAGATATGCTGCCGCTGAGGTCCTGGCACCGATGTGGAGGTAACAATCTCTCTCTCTCTCTTTCTCTTTTTCTCTTTCTCTCTCTCTTTCCATCTCTTTCCCTGATGACCCCTCTCTCACCAGCATCATTTTTGTCTCTCAGTGGCAGGAGGGGAGAGTGGGGGTGGGGGGGGGCATGGACATGCACCAACCCCCGACATAAGATCCATCTGTAACAACAACCCATCTCCATCGGCATTCTAGATGGAGACAGAACAGTTCTACACTCCTACACCCATTTCACAGAAACCATGGTACAGTGCATAGACAGTCAGATCAATGTATGTACAAGCAGGGCCATAGTGAGCTATCCCATTAATAAAGGGGATGTGGCCGAATCATGGAGTTGTGGCCATGCACCTTTAAAAAAAAAACTGTGTGGCCCACGGCCAGGGTCAAATCAGTGAGGTCTCCAAACCCCCTGCAGATCAAGGAGACTGCTATTCTCAAAGGCAGCAGCCTATCTGGACCTGCTGCAGACCTACTGCAGCCCTTCACACAAGAGTTTGTTCTGGGCTGGGGTAAGAGGAGAGGGGCACCGGGCCCCCACTGGGCCCCTTCAAAAAAGCCCAGGCCTGTGTAATTAGTACACACTGCCCCTCCTTCCCTCTCATCGCTGCTGTGTACTAGCCATCTCATTCATGTGAATGCCTTATCCAGGCAATTTCTTCCTTTGTGAAGACACAGTAGGCTGAGATCCAGCAAATCCATCCATATTCCTCCTACCTTCAGCCCCATTGATTAAAATACTTGCTGTTAGCAAGCCTTATTTACATTGCCATCTGCTGGCAGAGAGTAACCCTACTACATCTCTTTCTCACACATGCACAAACACAAAAGGTAGCAGACTAGCTTTTGTATCTTTTGGCTGGGAGGGTCCCGAAAATAGGGTCCCCCTTCTGACCTCCTGGAACGGTGGGCAAGACTCCTGCAATTAGTGGGGGGCCCTCCCCGCACCCCCTCCCTCTGCTGGTCAAATGCCGACATTCGCGGCTCTTTGGTGAGGGAGTGGGGATAAAATGATGCAAATCGCATATTTAGTACCACCTCCCTCCCCAAAGAGTTGTGAATCGCAGCATTTACTGGAATGGGGGCGGGGCTTAATGGGGACAGAGCTTAATGATGACAAGCTCCGCCCCCGGAAACAGCTGCCGAGAGTCTTTTCCCGGAGAGGAGACCATCAAAGTAGGCAAGTATGTTATACAGTAATATACTTTATAGAAGGAACACGTTATGTACAGGAAATGGTGACACTACACAAATTCCCTCTCACTATACAAAGCTCCATTATGAAATAAAAAGAAGAAATCACTGCATATATCACTATAAATGACCAAAAAGTCACCATGTTTCTGCATGCTTGTGAGCTTCAGTTCCTTGGCATTGTTTATATCGTCCAACGTGCGAAGACCCATTCTGTACCACTTTTCCGCAGTCATCAAGCCCACTCCAAAGATAGACGTAAAAAGCTGTTGGAAAAACAAAACTACTGATTATTTAAAAGCAATGATAAAGGTTTATTTTAGCTGTAAGATTATACATTTTCAAGTACCAACATAGACTCTGTAGAGGAATAATGGAGAAAGCAAGAAGGGAGCAGGGGGGGGGGGGGAGGGGCACGTAGCAATCTGAGGAGACTGTGAGGTAATATCCATCAAAACATCAATACGGAAACTTTAATAATATTGTAGATTTGAGAATAAGCTGTTGTTTATCAGTGACGCATTGATTGAGCATTTATCCCAGGCTGTGAGATCCGGTTAAATACCCGATGCCTGTTATTGACAAATGCTATAATCTTTTAATTATTCATAATGTACGAGTCTCTGTTTTTGACAGTAGTAATTCAGAAACTCAATATTTGCCGTTAAAATATGGATATATCTTATCTGTCATACTAGGGAAATGAAAAATAAATCTTTGCAATTGATTGTGTAGCTTGGAATTATGGGCCTTATTCACACCTGTTCGCTAGGCTGGGTATGTACACAGCATAGAGAACAGGTAAATGCCACCTGCAGGCTGACTGAGGCCTTTATCTGTTCTCTATGCTGTGTACAGCCGCTATACGGAACTTCCGTGTTTGAGCCGCTATACAGAATTTCCGTGCTTTGTGTATTAACAGTGTGTGTACTGGAGCGAGGATTGTCCGCTGTCCCTGCTTTTAGCAGCAGTCGATGCAGATTCGATCCCGATGCGCGCTCCTGTGTAGTGTAAATCGAACAGAAAAATAGTCTTGGCAGGCAAGACTATAGAGTACAGATCTGCACAATTTAGTCCAAATCAAATGCATTTTGCTTACCATTCGATTCGATCCCGATTCGATCCCAATCGAATCGAGATCAAATTGCAAGCAAAATCGCACCGTTTGTACCCACTATTAGACTTAGACATATATAAGGGCCTGAAGATGATATGCAGGGCAGATATGTATCACTGGACATACCTGCAGCTGAACATATGTTTATCTGTGTATCATTAATGGAATGTGAATACGAGATAGCCAAAGAGACTTTGGAGAAGCTTGTAGTGAGAGGGGGTGTTGAAAGAGAATGTGCTACTGCGTTGACTCCAGTCTCCCTGTTCTCAATAATGGGTTCATGACCTAAGCCAAGATGGCCACTGAGATCTTTACTAAGCATGTGCCATTTTGTAACTGTGTAGTGTAATATAGGGGCCGATGCACACCTGATTGCACAGGTCTGAATTCAGCTGCAGTCCGATGTTTTTTGAACTGAGCAATGCCCATGCGCTAGGTTAGGTAGCGAGCACCTTTGGCAAATTTTTCTACTTGCAAAGCAGTCGCAACTTGATCAACAGGGGGTGGACATGATGGGGTGGATCCCTAGTGTTTCATGGGTGCACCCGCAAAAATGGTAGCCAAAAAAACTCTGGGAATGCCCACAAAATGCATGAGAGAGTCAGGCGTGTGGCGTTGGTGCCCGTCCGGAAACAGCTGTTTTGCTCGCACCTATTACCTGCTCACTTAAATTTAAAGTCGTATGGCAAGTTAATTAGGGGGAAAAACACAGAAACACATAGCTAATATATAAATCTAGTGGTACTGCAAGTAGTAACACACACCTTTCCTTTGTCTGTATACCGCAAATATACTTCTAAAAACTCCATATTGTAGATCAGTGGTTCCCAACCCTGGTCCTCAAGTACACGTTTTCCAGGTCTCCACAGGTCTCCACACAGAATCACAGGTGAGATAATTAGCTCCACCTGTGATCTTTTCAAATGTGCCTGAATAATGAGTGGGTACTTGTGGATTATCACGGCTCCCACGATGGGCATCGTATGCTAAAAAATTGCATCGCATCGCATGCGATCGCATACGATTTTGCACTGAAAAGCATCCAAATGCATTGGAATTAGTATTAAACATGTTCAATGGCCCCCAAATGGCATTTTTGAGGCTGTACCACCCCCACTATCAACACGAACCCGAAGCGTGGCGAGCGCAGCGAGCCCGCAAGGGGCGGCGGTACGCATCCTACGACCTTTTCATACCCCCACTATCCACGTCAGCGTGGAGTTGAGTATAGAAAGTGTGGCGAGCGCAGCGAGCCACCGAGCCCGAAGTGTGGTATACGAGCCCTTCACAGGTATACGCGTCCCCTCACGGGCTTCACAGGTGTCCGCGTCCGCTCGCCACCCTTCGGGCTCGGTGGCTCGCTGCGCTCGCCACACTTTCTATTATCAACGCCACGCCGACGTGGATAGTGGGGGTATGAAAAGGTCGTAGGACGTGAACCGCCGCCCCTCGCGGGCTAGCTGCACTCGCCACGCTTCGGGTTTGCGTTGATAGTGGGGGTGGTACAGCCTCAAAAATGACATTTGGGGGCCATTGAACATGTTTAATACTAATTCCAATGCATTTGGATGCTTTTCAGTGCAAAATCGTATGCGATGGGATTGCATACGATTTTGTCATAAAACGTCAAAAATCAGTAAAAATCGCATCGCATCGCATGCCATCGCATGCCACTATATATGGCATGCGATGGCATGCGATGGGAGCCGTGATAATCCACAAGTACCAATAAGTGCACCTGCCGGGTGACCTGGAAAACGTGCACTGTTGGGGTTACTTGAGGACCAGGGTTGGGAACCACTGTTGTAGATGGTTGATCATATTATTTTTCCTCAGTAGAAAATTTAATAATCTGAGAAATTATGGCAATGTAGATATAAATACTTATTAAAATTAAGACAGCACAATGTGTCTGCATTTTAATACGAAACGATTCAAATCAAGGGCACCTTCATTGTAATATCTCAAGCATATTGCTTTGTCAGTGATGATTGAACTGATAAAAACAGTAATCATTGATGCCTACTGTATGGTAAACACAGGCTTAAATATACAAGAACATGTCTAATAAATATCCATTGTTCTAGTTAGGGTCTGCAGCTCATTCACAGGAAGGTGTGTGTCCCTCTTATTATTTTTATTATTTTTATTATTATTATTATTATTATTATTATTATTAATGCTTGGGGTGGTAGTGGCGCTTGACAGAAGCTGTCTCACCAGCTGCTGCTAAAAGGGGGGATAGTCAGTCCCCTAAAACTTATAAAAATACTGTCTTTCTATAGAACACTGGTTTAATCAGATTTATTATATTATAGTTTATGTCTTCGTTTTTTTAATAATATTGATATATTATGTTAGCCATTAAGGGCTATACTATAGATTCTGCCTCCTCTTCATATTTTAATTGGTTATTACAATTTTTTTATGATTAGACTGGTTATTGTGGGTCATGTGACCAATTAGTGTTTAGAACCATACAGTATATAAACCCCTCATGGGGCATTATGAAACTATCCTTTGATAAAGCTGTTTGACATAGCAAAACTCATCACAGGATTTTAACCCATTGTATTTCTGGACCCAAACCGTTTATTCCATACCTTCATCTGGACTGACCCGCACAAGCCTCAAACTGCACCAACACTAGCAGTTTGCACCCCAGCAAAGGGAGCACCACCAGCAAAGCAGCTATAAAAACACACAAAACAAATTAAGATACCTAATACCTTAAGAGACCTAATACAGTTATTCTGCACCCCTATACTGGAGGCAAACCCTGATTAAGACACCATTATACTAGATATTAACTTGAATGACTCAATATATTAGTGTCGACGGGAACTACCTGTCAACAGTGTACCCTGATACAGTCAATAAAATTGTGCAGAGTTAGTGAGCTGACGTTTTTTAAACACACCACATTTATGTTGTTTTGTTTGTTTTTATATTTCGCTATTTTTAAACCATGTTAATAAAAGTTAACTTTTATTCGTGAGAGTTTATATAGGTGCACCACGCCACGACATACTTTTTATTTTCCTTGCTTAGGTCGAAAAATGAAATCAGTTGACATGGCTAAGGTCAACAGGGTCGCAAGGTCGAAAAAAGCTTTAGGTCGACAGTCAACATAAGTTTTCCATTTTTTTTCCAAAACAGACGGTATTTCATACCTTACCATCCACTAGGGCATGGAGGGAGAATATGATAGATTGCTGAGCGCAGCGAGGAACCGTGCCCAAAACATGGTGAGCGCAGCGAGGAGATGTTGTTCGCTGATACGGTGTCTGTGTTGTCTTACATCGAATTTCAGGACAAATAAAATGTAAAAAATGCATTCTCATTGTCTTCCAACCCTGTCGACCTTAAGGTCGTCGGCTTAAGGCATGTTGACATTTATAGTGTCAACCCTATGGCCCATACCTGGTAAGTGCTGACCGCTTTATTTCTCCACTGCAATTTAGATTTCAGTTTCAACACACCCCACCCAAATCTACCTCTCTCTGCACATGTTACATCTGCCCCACCTGCAGTGCAGCATTGGTTTGCCCATTCTGAGAACATATTTGTCCTCCAGGTCTGAATTAGGCTCTCAGAGAGCTGAAGAAGGTGCAACTACTGTAATTTGCTAGCATTCAATTTAATTTTAATGTATTTAGTCAGGGGTGTAACTAGTACTCTGTGGGCCCCATAGCAACGTTTTTAAAGGCCCCCCCCCCCCCATTGTCATTACTACAGTGTTGTAGAGGAGGAGGGGGGTTGTAGAGGAGGAGAGGGGGATGTAGAGGAGGAGATGGAGTGTAGAGAAGGAAAGGACGTGTAGAGGAGGAGATGGGGGGTGTAGAGCAGGAGAGGGGGGTTATAGAGGAGTAAAGAGGAGGGCTGTAGATGAGAGGGGGTGTAGAGGAGAAGAGTGTGGGGGGGTAGAGAAAAAGAGAGGGTTGTAGGAGAGGAGGGGGGTTGTAGTGGAGGGAGAGCAGGGGTTTGAAAATTTAGTGATAGCCATTAATCCCTCCTCCCCCCTCAGTCATAGTGCATGTACCTCTGGTTGCGCTCCTTATGTGTTGGGCCTCCTACTCCGAACCCCAGCATGAGACCCCCTTCTCTAGAGGAGTGTCAGGCCTCCTCCCCGCGATCCGCGGTGCCAGGTTTTCTCCTCATAGCACTGCACTGGGCCTCCTCCTCTTTGCAATCCCCGGAGCATGCTCTTCTCCCTGCAATCCCCGGCGTGGTGCCTCCTCCCTGCAAACCCCTGACGGGTTGCCTCCTACTCCTCCATGCAAACCCTGGAACGGTGCCTTCTCCTCGCTGCAAACCCTGGCGCGGACTTCTCCTTCCTGCGATCCCCGACGCTGTCTTGGCGCCGTCAGTTGTTTGTGCAGCTCTGTCGAGACAGGCGCCAGAGAGATGCAGCCCTGTGCTGTCAGCGCCGGGTCTCATGCACATGCTCTACAGAGCTGCACAACTGATGGAGCCAAGACAGCGCAGCAGCCACTGCGCACAACTTAATGAAAAAAAAACTTCAGGGTGCAGGGGAATGCCTGCTGGGCCCTCAGGCATCCCTTGCACCCACTGTAGTTACGCCACTGTATTTAGTGCTTGTTCAATATTGATCTTACAGTATATTAATGTATTGTACTAAATATGGGTTTGAATGCATCTAAAATCCAGATTAAATAAATATTTTCCTTATGTGTCCAATATATTCAGAAATATTTAGAAACTAATACTTTTTTTAGTAGTATAGTGTAATAAAAAATGTCAACGCTCAAAGTAATTTAACTATAATAGTCCCCATTCTTATTGAAAACGGCTTGGTACATTTCCTCCAGACACATTATTGTATTTCTCATTAAAATAGATTTATATCTGTTAATTTTAATTATTTTTCATTTATTATTTTTTTAAGGCCACATCCGGCTATAGCAAAGAGTTTCATTAATGGCAGTAGAAGAAATGATGTTGAAACTAATTCTATTCTGAGAACATGAAAATGTCCATATAAAAAGATTGGAACCACAATGTATATTAAAAAGAACATAATGTTATTCTTAATGAATGCGATTGCCACTATATGAATATTAGGGTTTTTTTAAATGAAAGAAAACTTTTATTAAAATATAATACTGTGTAATTGCCGGTTTCTAAACAGAAAAATGAAAAGGTGTAACACACAGCGTATTGTGCGATCATTGCAATGTTAAGGTCCATACACACTGGGCGATTATTACCAGCGTGTATGGACAGCAATGATCGCTATCATCTGTTACCATATAGGCATATAGATATTGTTTTATACCATCATTAATGTAATGTGATTTTAACCATAGTATATTATATGTATGTGTATATAAACATAGGAATAGCTTAATAACTAGGATATCGGAGTTTAATGTTTAGACATCGTAGTATAGCTTTTGGGTTTACTAAATAATATAAATGACCACTTTGTAACATATCAAATGCAACTGAATTCATTCAGGAGACAAAATGTCTAAGGCATACTGTAAAGCAGATAGAGTGTTGTTACACTCCCCGGATAAATCGATATTTATTAATTAAGTTCATATAGTACTTTGTATGCCTGATAGAGAGGATCAAGGCAGATGTGCATACAATTGGCTTCAGGATGTGTTTGGGAGTCATAAAACCCCCTTTGCCCAGGATTTAAGTTTTATGACAGGACAGGTCAGGGAAACAACCCTTTTGTTCACAGCTTGAGCAAACAGATCCTTGATTAACCTTAAGGAAGGCTAGATTTTATGACACCTTGAGTCTTGGGAACCAACATTATCCCATGAGAACAGGCAAACCCAATGGGGAAGTGTGTAATATAAGGGAGGTATGGATAGTTAGTAGTGAGTTCAGATCAGAGAAGACATCAGAAGCGAGAGGAACCAAGGAATGGGCTGGAGTGAGAGTCTGACAGTAAACATGGTAGCTATGAATGTTCGGTTATGGGTATAGGTATAATTTATGTCAGTATCGTTTTAATGTCGTTTTAGGTAATATAAGCAAGGAGGCGTATATAAATATATATATAATAGCATATACATCAATTACTGTGTTAATGTATTCTGTAATGGTTTGTTTTGCCTGTAAATAAATATCAGACTTTCTGAGCTAAAATTACAAGTCTTGAACTCTCATATTTTGGGAATCAGGTTATGATTAGTACTCTGCATATTGTATTGTAAAGTCTATTAGAATATAATTGCAGATGTCAAATATATATGTTATATCAATACAAGATATAATAAATATATTTTATATAATATTTCACTCTCAATAATTATTATTGGGATAAGAGAGATATATGATTCCGAAAACTCAACAATGGCGACCACGGACGGGACTTGTACATTTTGGTATCTGATTGTATGATTATAATATTTATAAGGAGTAGCAGATGCGTGAAGCTGGCTACCTAACCTACAGAATCACAGTGAGGATGTATCTAGGAAAACGTAATACTATTGTGTATTTTTATCTTGCATTGTTTGTAGACCTAGAATAGTGTATTGGTGAAACAGAACTGATATTCCATTGTTACAATTATCTGGGAGTGCACGCTTAGATATTGATATATGGCATCATTCAGCAATATTTTTAACTAATACTATATTTACTAGGCTCAGCACAAGGGTTGGTTAGCCTGCTGACACATTGCAAGATCACAGTGGGGTATGTTACTAAATAGGCACATGATAATTGTAAGGCCTAGAATAAAATAGAATGGAAATGAGCATTTCCAAATAAATGATAATTAGTACCAGATATTAGAGTTAACTTTGAGAATCCGGACACTCTCATTGGGAGGATATCTTGTGTACAAAATATAAATATAGCATTGCAAAACGTGTGCAATGCTGAATTCACATAAAGTTGCAGTGGCATTCAGAAAAATGCCCAAAACTGTTACTTTAGGATCTAGAGAGAAATCAGGTTCATGCCTCAAGAGGGCATGCCTGAAAATGAATGCAAAGGTGCATTCCTTCTTAAAATCCCTAAAGGTTAAGAAGTGTACTCAGAAGAATTCTGAGACAAAAGTAAATTTTCTGGCATATTGTGAACAAACTGCCCAGATCTCTCATGAAGGGATCACAGAAGCACCCAGCATAGGTGTTAGGAGCAGGGATGAGACCACAGAGGGGCTCATTCACAAACAGACTACAAAGTCTGAAATGGTTACAGATGCTAATCAGGGCTCTGTAATAGAGGAAGAAAGTAATATTGTTTTGATTAAGGGGGGAGATCAGTACAATGAGAAGGAGAGTGATTCTGCAGAATCCACTCTCATAGTCCCTATTGTGACAAAAGAAATTGTGTTGCCCTCAGGGAAAGGGGAACAGACAATAGCCTTGTGTACACACACACCAGTTGTAGGTAAAGTTGTCACAGAATTAAATGAGCAAATGTATTCAGCCACAAATATGTCTGAGCTGAGCAATGGCATGAATTTGAGCATGCATGATCACACAAAAGGTTCCACCATCTCTGTAACCCCCACACAGCAGTTAGAGACATCTAGTGGTGGAGCAAATGTCCACAATCTCTTAGAGAGACCACATGCAGAGTGTCAATCTGTGAACACCACACAGAAGTACAGGAATGCTAAAAAACATCACCAGGATGAGAATGTTTATATGTCCTGGAGTCCTAACCATTTTATTTTAGGTTTGGTCAAACATGAAGCTCCGAGTCATACCAAGCATATTTGGCACAGCCTAACTAGTTTTTCGCCCCACAAGTATATTTTTCAGAAGCTCCAAGTTTCCAGACTGAAGAAACTCGCAGGACCACCAAAAGCAAATCGAGAAAAGATGCATCCTGGCAATGACAACAGGGAGTATCGTTCTTTTACTTTTTAGATTAAATCTAGTCCTTGGGTGATGTAAGAAACTGCCACATGTTTAAATGGATACAAGATCCAGATTAAATGTAACCTCATCACATCAGCAGCAAAGTTTATGTTGTCAGTAACACCTCCTATTACATAGAGGAGAGAAATGGTACAAACCAGAAAACATGGCCAGCAATGTTGGACCAGTAGATAGCACAAAAGATATAGCAGCATTGTCACACCAGTTTGTAAATAGCAATAATAGTAATTGTATTTCTTTTTGTTTCAATTTTAGTTCTACACAGCAGCAACAAAGCTCCAATTCACACCAAAGAACAAGTTCTACTAACCCTTTTATTGCTGCAATTATGCAAACAGACAGTCTCCTGCACAGCCAGTATCTGTGGCCTAAGGAGAATCTAAAAACTGTCACATGGACAAAAATCAAAGGACTTTTTTTTTTTTTTTTTTTTTTTTTATTAGTTTCTTTCTCTTCAGTCCTTCAGAGAAGGAAAAGGTTTAACGACAGCAACTATTATTTGTTTTCTGGACACATGGACAAAATCCCCTTTTCTCTTCTTCAGGAGAAGTTCATTAACCCCCTCACTACAGCAATCATTGTTTGTTTGTTTGTCAGGACACTGTGACACATGCACATTCCATTTACAGTGTGCATCATTCTCACCACCAAGTATGCAGAATCTTTTTGTACATACATTTTTAATCGCCAATCAACCCACGCATATGATCTTCATTTGTTTTATGTCATTGTAAATACCTTGTAAATATTTGTTTTCTTATTCTTCTTCTTATTATATGCTGATTATATATACGCTTCCTTCTTAAAAAGCTTCAAACTAATTTAAATATCAGACAAAGAATGGTATGCCTTACATCAAATTGGAAAAGAAAAACGTTTTGTTAGTTGTTGAGATGGACCATTCTCTTAATACAGACTTAACCAAGTCTAAGAGAATGAATAATAGCATAGATGGAATATTATAGGTATTGTATATGCACATGGCTGCATATCACACAACACTGGATGGAATCAGATATAGCCAAACCCATTCTTAACAGATATTTAATATTTGTTTGAAGCAAAATCATAATCATTTGTTGTATTGATAGGATGTTTTCATAGATATGTCAAATCAAAATATAATTGTTAGTTATAGGATTTAGCTGGTGTATGGTTATTTTAGTTTAAGATAAGGTAGTATATAGGAAGGTAGGTAAGAGATCAGAGACTGAATGGTAAATTATTATTCAGTGAGGAAATTTAGTATAGACGGAGTGGATCCTTTAGAATCTACCCCAGACATTTACCTGCCAATGCCTGAAGATAAATGTGCTTATCAACAACTAAAGGAAAAATACTTGGTTCAAGTTTCAACTGCTGTATTCAACGTCACAAACTGTTTTGTTCAACACAACGGGGTTGGGGTTAAAGAGAGACATGGACACTTATCATGATTGCAGCGCGATAATCTTAAAGGACGCACAAGGACACTTGTCACGATCACAGCGATAATCGTAAAGGACGCACAAAGCGAGCGTGTTAAGGACTGCATTAATGAGGCTTATCACGTGTTTTTGCAAAACTGTGGTGAAGAAATTTATCAAGACCACAGCACTCCAAGGGCCACACATTCCCTTTATACACGTAAATCAACATTGCAAGCAAGTCAACAGTGTCTATGAAGAATTCTACTTCTACGTCCACCATACTGCAAATATAAAGTGTCTCCAAGAACTGCAACCCACACAGGTGACAGCACTCAGCCAGGAAATCACTGTGAGCAACAGTACAAGGAAAGTGTCCTCACACATCGACCAAACAACATCTACAAGGCAAGCCGTGGCGTGGCATATAACTGTCTGTAGCAATGAAAATATTTTCCTCATGAATACTGAATATAAATAACCTCTGTCCCTGGTCAAATTTAGTTATTATAGGGTAAAATAGGTTAATTAAATGAAGGATATTTCATACCAATGGTTATTTATGTTTAGGATAGTTTGAAAAAGAAATGTTTGGAAATATATATGAAGCAAGTATGGTAATTTACTGTGTGACCAATCAAAATAATTTCTCATGGTCACAAGCGGGGGACTGTTACCATATAGGCATATAGATATTGTTTTATACCATCATTAATGTAATGTGATTTTAACCATAGTATATTATATGTATGTGTATATAAACATAGGAATAGCTTAATAACTAGGATATCGGAGTTTAATGTTTAGACATCGTAGTATAGCTTTTGGGTTTACTAAATAATATAAATGACCACTTTGTAACATATCAAATGCAACTGAATTCATTCAGGAGACAAAATGTCTAAGGCATACTGTAAAGCAGATAGAGTGTTGTTACACTCCCCGGATAAATCGATATTTATTAATTAAGTTCATATAGTACTTTGTATGCCTGATAGAGAGGATCAAGGCAGATGTGCATACAATTGGCTTCAGGATGTGTTTGGGAGTCATAAAACCCCCTTTGCCCAGGATTTAAGTTTTATGACAGGACAGGTCAGGGAAACAACCCTTTTGTTCACAGCTTGAGCAAACAGATCCTTGATTAACCTTAAGGAAGGCTAGATTTTATGACACCTTGAGTCTTGGGAACCAACATTATCCCATGAGAACAGGCAAACCCAATGGGGAAGTGTGTAATATAAGGGAGGTATGGATAGTTAGTAGTGAGTTCAGATCAGAGAAGACATCAGAAGCGAGAGGAACCAAGGAATGGGCTGGAGTGAGAGTCTGACAGTAAACATGGTAGCTATGAATGTTCGGTTATGGGTATAGGTATAATTTATGTCAGTATCATAGCAGTCTAGGACTGTCAATTGTTTTAATGTCGTTTTAGGTAATATAAGCAAGGAGGCGTATATAAATATATATATAATAGCATATACATCAATTACTGTGTTAATGTATTCTGTAATGGTTTGTTTTGCCTGTAAATAAATATCAGACTTTCTGAGCTAAAATTACAAGTCTTGAACTCTCATATTTTGGGAATCAGGTTATGATTAGTACTCTGCATATTGTATTGTAAAGTCTATTAGAATATAATTGCAGATGTCAAATATATATGTTATATCAATACAAGATATAATAAATATATTTTATATAATATTTCACTCTCAATAATTATTATTGGGATAAGAGAGATATATGATTCCGAAAACTCAACACATCGCTGGGGGGAAAGCTGCTCAGTGCATACACACTTGGCGCTGTCAGCGGGGGGGGGGGGAGGGCGGATGGTAAGCCGCCCTCAAGGTGCTATGCAAATCCGTCCTCAAAGCCACTCATCTGCTGGTAATACCAGCACAGATGAGCAGCTTTCCTATCGACGATGCGGGACTGCACATCACTGCTCATCACTGCTCATCACCGGGCCATACACACTGGGCGGCTTTGAGCTCAAAGTCACCCAGTGTGTATGGGCCTTTAGTTAAGGGCCCAAGCTCAAGCAATTTATAAGTGCATTGGCAAAATATGTAGTGTAAATGATTTAATTAGGGCAATGTCAACCCAATTAGAAGATTAGAATGGTAACAGCAGTACAGAGTATTTACTCACAACAAATTCTTACAGTACATGTTCATATTTAGGCAAGTTTCATGTTTAAAGCTTGGTACATACTAGGTGATGTGTGTACCCGTAACCCGGGAATTTTGGGGGCATCAGGGACCTGGCGGGGTGCCAGCATCGGCACTTGCAGATGCCACCAGGGAGGGAGCAATGGGGGTAACAGGGGGGCAAGCTGCAGCATGGCCCTTGTTAACGAGTTCCTCCCTCGTCTAAACTTTTCAGTTGAAGAAGGGATTCGTTATTGATGCACGGAGTACGCATCGTTAATGATGTTGAGTGTATACACTAGACGAGATACTTAAAAATATCCGTCAGAAGGAAGAAGCCATATCTTTTACTTTCTCGTCTAGTGTGTATGGGGCTTAAGAGAGGTCAACTTGCAGCCAACCCATTGAACATAAACTAGATCATTCTTCTGACTTGTTACACATTGGTTGCAAATCTCTCTCTCTCTCTCTCTCTCTCTCTCTCTCTCTCTCTCTCTCTCTCGTTATACAGCTCGTGATGTTCACGAACCATAATCTGTCACATCTACAGTATGTGACAAAAGGGAGCCGAGCAGTGACCATTTTAGTGAAGCAAGTAAAAGCATAAACATCCATCCGGCCATGAGAACGATCGAAGGCTCAATCGTTGCCATCCGTTTTGAGAGAATATACAGAGTTAATGTCTGCTCATAGTAAATGTCTCTTTTTGAGAAGCTCTTTAATTACTTTGTAAATATTATATTACCATTATGCTGAGACGGAAAGCGAATATAAGTTGTAGCACATGTAAAGTCATAAACCATTTCAAGAATGATGCATGGACCAGTAAATGGCTCCACCTGTCTGCAAAATGCTCTGGCCATCACTTCCTGGAGATAGTAAAGTATGGTGCACTACAGTTATAAATGGCATAGTGGTTTATAACAGATTGTAACTCACGGTACTCTTTACCTAGCACGGTGCCCACGATTTTGATCGTGGGCATCGCAGGTAAAAAAAATCGCAGGCATCACGGCCATTGAATGCACTAAAAATCGGGTGCGACGCGACCGACACGATGCCCGCGATTTCCCATAGGGAACAATGTTAAATGTCTCAATTGACCCGATTTTCATGTTCAATGCCTCAATTGACCCGATTTTTCCATAGGAAACAATGTTAAATGGCCCACAGAGGCCAAATAGCCACCCTGAAGTGTGAAATGGCCCCCACAATTGTTAACGCCACCCCACGATCAACGTCAACCCGAACAAAAAAATGAATGTACACTGAGAGTTCTCCCTGTGTGGTTTCACAAACTGCGGTTGGAACTTGGAGGAATGCTTGGGGGGGGGGACAGACTTGTTGGCTGGTTGAAATTATAATCCGTAATGGGCGGCCAGTTTATGATGAACAGTTTTGAAATAAAAAATGTCTAACGGATGCATACTTAAATTGCCAATAATTACCTTGAATGATTTGTATCTCTCTGAATTGATCACTTCTACAACTTTTTCACATTTTCCATCTTCAAGGATCTCCTAAACAATAAGCACATATTAATTCAGATGAGAGATAAAATATAAATGGTACATTTACTAGTTTCTATACAGAGCTATATACTGCAGCTTTATTACTTATGCAGCATGGAATCCTCCGTTGCCACACTACATAGGCAAGTGTGTATGCCTTACCGACGTACGGTGCTGTTGCTTGCCAGATTGGTTAAAGTGTGTGTGTGGGGACTGAGTGGAACTGAGTACCCCTGTAATGGTAGGGGGAACTGAGTTCTACCTCCAACAAAAACAATGCACTGTAATTACAACAGAAAAACCTGTCACAGGGGCTTCCTTTTCTGGCACGGCATATGTGATGTCATGCTGTCATTGCCACTGGAGAGAGGAGGAGAGAAAGCTGCTGTATTGACAAAGATAGATATGTGTACAAAGGGCACTTACTGTGGACATTTTGTGTAAGGGGTACTACTGCTGTGGGCATTATGCGTATATAAGCAATACTACTGTGGGCATTATTTGTAAGGGACGCTACTGTGTGGCAGACTTTACATGTATAAGGAATACTACTGTGTAGTGTAACTTGAAAATGGGGCACTACTTTATGTCATAATGTGAATAAGATGCACTACTTTGTGGTGCAGTATGAATCAGGGTCACTAAATGTGTATATATGATTGTGCTACTGTGTGGCATCATTTGAATTGGGGGTACTATTGTTAGACAACTGTGCCTTTATAAAGTATGAGAGGTAGGGAACAATTAAATTTAGTTTAGTTAGTTTGCAGGGGGTGCCAAAAACCAAGGCACTGGCTCGGGTTCTGCCTAGTGGGGGGAGTGAGGGGGGGGGTGGATTGCAGGGGAATTGAGTTCCATCTCCTCTCCAGGACCACTTTAAACTCTGCTTAAGTGGTAATTATATTGCTAGTTGGGGCAATGGTCTCTTATCTTCACCGCTAATATGTAACCTAACATGCCTACTTCATTATTGTCTACCATAGTCTGTCTCTGGTCTTCCACACCCTTTTCTACAATACCTAAGTATAAATTTACGAAGGTGCGGTTAAAGTGCAAACTCATACATAAAACAAATACTGTACCCTTACCTCAATTATATATTTCATCTCTTCTACCAACAGGGGCAGGTCTTCCAAATCCTTCATTGTTAGTATGGGCATCTGAAGTGACTTTAATAAGGAAGATGCTCTTAGAAATGCCACACGAAGGCTTTTGTTTTGTGAAAACTCATAATTTTCTGCCAAAATATCAAAAGCATCCTGAAAAAAGATACAAAGGAAAAATGTATGTTACATACTGTAACTAGATCAATTTAGTTCATGGGTGGTCCACCTTATGATTAGGGCCAGTAAATGCAATCCTATTGGAGAAAGCAGCCTCTGATAAAGGACATTTTTCCGAAATGCATTAGGCTAGTGACAATTTCTCACAAAACACCCGTGACCTGTGGACGCATTTAGGATTGTGAAGGAGCGTGGAGCCGGCACCCTCTACCCAACTCTCCCATTTTCCAACTTGGAACTGAATGCAGTACCTGGAACCGGGTGATTTTTACTAATCTACAATCGGTGGTTTTAATGCTTTTTATCCTGCATGCTTGTGAGTTTTTTGTCAAGCCAATAAATCGTTATTTAGCAATAGCTCCGCAGCCCCCGGGGTCGCTTGGAGGCGCTAGGGAAGTTTGGAAGCTATTGCTGCCGCCGAATCTCTGATGCCCGCAGTGCCTGAGTTCAGTTGCTCCTCCTGTCCTCCTGTAAAATGGCTGCCCCTTCACAGCAGACAGTTATTAAGGATGCTAGAGGAGGCAGCGACCTCCTCTTGCATCCTAAATAATGGTCTGCTGTAAGGCAGCGGCCATTTTGGATGTGATATTCAGAGAGAAGAGCAGGAGCGCCGGGACTGAAGATAGCAGCAGGTCCAGGAAGCCGGCCCGGGACCGCAACGGATCATCGTGGCAGAAGAGAGAGTAAGTGCGGGTTAGTGGGGGAGGGGGAGTAGGGGGGTGCACACATTTCCGTGGCGGGGGGGGGGCGCCCCAATTGTAGTTACGCCACTGCCTGTGCACCAGCTAGATGGTCTGGGAAACGTGATCTGTTGTTAGATCTTGAGGACCAATTTTGCCAGCACTGATGTAGACTATATAATTTTCAGGTAAGTCTATCCCTAACCTAAAAACTAACCATAATGCCTCCCTAGGCATAATGCTAATGTCGCCATTCTGTCAATGCTGATATCTTCCAAGTGTCCACATTTATGATGTCACATTTTAACCATGTTTACATCATAACCGTTAACATTGTCAACATCTACACTATAACTGCATACCAACTGTATACGCTATATGTTTTGATGTTACTGCATCAGTGTTCATTAGGAAAAGTTGTGTACGATAGAGATTAAGGGCGCTATTCAATCCAGGATTCGACTGTCGGAACGTCCCGACAGTCAGAATCCCGGCACTCTCTTACTCAGCTCGACTGAAACTCAACAGACAGATTTCAATGTTCTGGCTGTCGAGTGTTGGAAAGAGGGCGTGTCTGCGAAAACGGCTGCAGATTGTCAATAAATAGCCCTGAATTCGACATTCCGCGGTCGTTTCCGACAAAACAGATCTGAAATGTTTTAAAGTCAGATCTGTTTTTTCGGAATCTGACTTGAATGCTGTTGGAAAAGTCAGCATTGAATAGGCGGGCGCCACTATTTCCAATGTCGGAAATAATGTCCGGCATTGAATACCCCTCCCCCCCCCCCCCCCAAGGGATGTAATAAACAGTATAAAGAGAACAAACGGAAAAGATTTGATACATCTTCCCCAATGTATTAAAGGTTATGTAGGATATCTATAAAACCACTTTGCCTGCAACTCCGCTTCCTTAATACGTTACCAATACTCCTCAATATATTATGATATCCTTAAAATTTTTAGCACCTACTCTATTTTTAGTATATTTGATTTCGCACATAAGAAGCAAAGGAAACATCATTGCCTACAAAAACAAATCAGATTCAAAATATTTCCAACCAATAATCAGTTATTACAAACAGTATACATATTATTTATCTTTGTGCGTTATCCCGTGATGGGAAGTTGCAGGTAACAGAGCAGCGGTAGAATGTCAGAGTAACAGATCAAATTATTATTACCGCGTGTGACCTTTCATATTGCAGACATATGTCACACGAATGTACGGTACCCAGAGGTCAGCTTATGAATCACTGTCTTACAGATGAAGGGAAGGGTAACAATTTTTTACGGCTGCAATTTGTCAATTTTCACAGGGGTAATGTTAATCTAGGCTTTCTCTAGGCATCCTTCATTTCTATGTCCAGAGGGCACGCTACTTTAGAAATAGATTTCCCAAAATTATAGCCACAATAAAACAACATTGCCAAATCAATGATCGGTTTATATGTATCCGGTGTGTTGAACTAGCAGTTATACATGACAAACACATTGCATCTTACGCTCTTTAAATGAGTTCAGGTTTAATGTGCTTGTGATGTCTATCTGTATAATGAGAAGAGCTGGATTAACTCTGTTGAGTGAGAAAATGCAGGCCAGTTTCCCTGACAGTTGAAAAGTATTTCATTTTTAATCAGCTATATATTAACTTTTTGCAAAAATACACAACTAAGAGGGTTATTCAAACCTGTTCACCAGGTTTGAATTCAACTCAATTAAACAGGAAATTTAAGTTTTTTTCCTCCAAAATCGAAAAAGTATTATATAAAATAAAAACATAAAAAACCAAAGATTCAAACAAAATACATCCATATCTTTTTAAAAGATAGCCAAATTGAGCTGCATGCACAGTTGACGAACAATCTTGATGAACAACTGGCGGGTATGCGCATCATCATTCATCGTTCGTTGCATAAATACTGAAAGATATTTTATTTATTATTATTTATTAACAGTTTCTTATATAGCGCAGCATATTCCGTTGCGCTTTACAAAGGAGACAGCGATACAACAAACAGGGTATTTACAGACAGTCAATGCCCTGCTCGCAAGCTTACAAACTATAGGGAAATAGGCATTGATACATAAGGATAGATACTGTATTCTTTATTGCATCGATTCCACCAGAATGCAAGGTTCTATGACTGGTTCTGGAATTTGATAAGGTTGCCTGAAGAGATGAGTTTTTAGGGAACGCTTATAGGTTTGGAGACTGTAGGAGAGTCTTATTGTGCTTGGGAGGGCATTCCACAGAGTGGGTGCAGCCCGAATAAAGTCCTGCAGTCGGGAATGGGAGCGAGTAATGAGGGTGGATGAGAGACGCAGATCTTGTGAGGAGCGTAGAGGTTGTGTTGGATGATATTTTGAGACAAGAGAAGATATGTATGTTGGTGTAGTTTGGTTTATGGCTTTGTGTGTAAGTAAAATAATTTTGTATTTAGTACGGTAGAATACAGGTAACCAATGAAGTGACTGACAGAGTAGCTTTGCAGATGACGAACGTCTGGCTAGGAAGATTAGCCTTGCAGCTGCATTCATAATGGACTGTAGTGGTGAGAGTCTGTATTGGGGAAGGCCAATAAGGAGACTATTGCAATAATCAATGTGTGAGATGATGAGAGCATGGATTAGAGTTTTTGCAGTGTCTTGTGTAAGGTAAGGGCGAATATTAAATAAGTTTTTTAGGTGCATGTGGCATGATTTTGAGACAGATTGAATGTGGGGTACAAAGGAAAGTTCTGAGTCAAGGATAACACCTAGGCAGCGAGCTTGAAAGGTAGGAGTGATTGTCATCTTCTCAACAGCAATAGAGATATCAGGTTGGTAACTACTATTTATGTATGTAATATAATTAGTTCTGTTTTTGAGATATTAAGTTTGAGGTGGCGAAATGACATCCAGGATGAAACAGCAGAAAGGCATTCAGAGACACGGCTCAATATAAATGGGGACAGGTCCGGGGAGGATAGGTAGAGCTGAGTATCATCCGCATACAGATGATACTGAAATCCAAAGGAGCTGATTAGTTTGCCAAGAGATGAGGTATAGATTGAGAAAAGCAGAGGACCTAAAACTGAACCCTGAGGTACTCCAACTGAAAGAGGTAACGAAGAGGAGTCTGAATCAGAGAAATGAACACTAAAGGAGCGGTTAGATAGGTAGGATGAGAACCAAGAGAGGGCTGTGTCTTTAAGACCTATGGATTGTAGTGTTTGTATGAGAAGTGTGTGGTCAACAGTGTCAAAAGCAGCAGAGAGATCTAGAAGAATTAGTAGTGAATAGTGGCCTTTAGACTTAGCAGTGACCAGATCATTCACAACTTTAGTCAGTGCTGTCTCTGTGGAGTGTTGGGCATGAAAGCCTGACTGATGCTGGTCCATTAAGTTGTGCGAGTTAGGAAAGTGTGTGAGGCGAGTGTAGGCAAGTCTTTCAAGTACTTTGGAGGTGCATGGAAGTTGAGAAATGGGACGGTAGTTTGAGAGAGCTTGGATCAGAATTCTGTTTTTTCAGAATCTGAGTTTTGACCTATATCGTTCAGAAGGGCCAAAATGAATGAAATAGGTCAAAAAACTTGGTCAAAAAATTGTACAATGTGTATGCACCTTAAGGTTAACCCCTTTCAGGTGCAGCACATAAAAAAAATTCCAAAATCAAATGAACTAAAACAGTGTAACACTATAAAAGTTTTTCATGAAAATAGATTTTAGTATTTTCTTAACATTGATTAAATGTGTAAACCATGGGAGTTTGCTCACACAGAGATAGTTTGCTTATAAAACACATTGATTTACATGAACAAATTCTCTAATGCAATTTTGAGGGACCAAATGTGTATTGAAATTAACAGAATTACAGCCCATAGAAGTTATTTAATATTGCAAACGTATGAGATGATTACAACTGAGAAAGGTTAATAAAAAGCCACCTACAGTATACACAGCTTGCAGGTCTATTTAGTCTCGGTATCTACACAGTGCTGAATTCTTTTCATGCTGTACAGGAGAAAACTAACAATTGCCCTGCAGAGGGCTTAGAACATGAAGGCCCAAGGTTCAAACTCCCGCCGCTATTCCCAATGGTGAAAATAGTGGCGGGGCCCTATTCAATGCTGTCTTTGCTGAAAGCATTGAAGAGGGATCACGGCAGAACAAGCCCGACTTTAGAAGCTGTCAGGCCCGTTCTGCCGATAACGGACGTGGATTGTCGCAATCCCGGACACAGATCGACAATCCATGCCCATTTATGTGGACACGCCCACTTTTCACCAATCGGCAGGCGGGACATTGCAAAACGCAAATGACAGCCCTGATCCGGGATTGCATACCCCCTAACATTGAGCCTAGGGCCGTCTACCAGCACACTACAGTGAGAAACAGTTGTGATGAAAATGTGAAGATTGGGTTTGCTTAAAGAGGATATGGTTACAAAGAACTAAGGATCAAATAGGAATGAGATTTCCTAAAAGGATAAAAAAAAGTGCAGACTAGATGGTTCAAGTGGTTGCTATCTGCCATCAAATAAAATTGTTTCTATCTACACAACAAAATATAAAAATGATGTTAAATATTTATATCCAATATAAAGGATAAGGTATAATATGTGAACAGTCATAGTGAGAATGTTAATATGGTCAAAATGTCGACGTTTACCACTTTAGCATTTTACATGAAGACAATGATGAAATAGCAACATGATATTATGTCAACATATCGCCACTGGTAGCCTAGTGGTGAATTATCTTTTCCTGGCACCTGCAGAAACTCCAACAGTGCCTTCCAGAACCCAGTAGCTATGTGATTGTCACTTCTGGGCCAGACGGCTGATTCTCCCTTATTTATAACCCTAATACCTTGCGTATTTTAACAATGCCGACATCATAACTGTGCAAATTGTGGTGTTAACATCACGACAGCCTTGTCTGACTTGTATTCAATGCAAAGACTGTGCAAGGTCATTTTTTAAAATTTAAACAGCGAATATTACTGATGTCCTTGTTCGAAGTTCACATCAAAAGTTGTTTATCAATTTATGGTTGAATATGATCAAATTCTTTACCTTGCTTAAATTTGGATAGTTTCTTAATTGAGCTTAAGTTCAATCATTTCCATCACATTTTAAGGGGTTGGGATGCCATCAGTCATAATACTGACGCTGGCATCATGACTAGAGGCCAGAAGACCGGTGCTGGAAAGCTGACATCGATGAGGATTCAGATGGCAGAATCCCAACATGCCGGCATTCCAAAACGTAAATTTGCAGGCTGGGTTAGTGTTAGGCCAGGGTGGGGATAAGGTTAAGGCACTAGCGGGGGACTTAGATTTAGGCACTTATAAGGGGAGATTATAGTTAGGTTTAGGTGGCGGGGTTGGAGGATTAGGGCTAGGCACTAGTGGGGAAGGGTTATGGTTAGATTGTAGAAATGGATGGTTAGGGTAGGGGGAGGGTAAATCTACCTACCGGACCTCTGTCTGGATATCCTCCATCGAGATGCTGGCAATAGCATTCTGACAGCTGGAATCTATTCCCATTTTAAGCCATGGGTTGTGCTGTTGAGATCTAAAGCAGCCCAGTTTTCTGCAGTTTAGTAGGACATTGATGCCCCCCACCCCTGACCACACATGTAGTGCCATGACCAGGATGCTGTAGGCACGCCGGATGACTCTCACGTTTATATCTATGCTGAAGGTGCAATCTAGTAAAAAATGGATGACATCAAAATAGCAATGGTTCGACCCACCCCCCATCAGAATTGAGCCCTTGTACATGACACCTCATACACACCCTTAGTTATGAGGGTTTTTTAAGTTTTTTTTTGTCACTAAAGCTAGGTGGCTCATCTCCACTTTCACTGGCTGCCTGAACAGTTGTATGCAATAAAGCCCTTATAAGTATGACCAATTGTACGGGAATAGGTGCTGTCATAGGCGCATACCACAACTAGAAGCTTATTCTGGGCAATAATTATTTGGGAAGTCCCAGAATTACTGTACATATCATTGCTGAAAAAAATACCCAAGTGATATGTATAGTAGCGACAATCCCATAAGATTACAAGAAAAAAATATTTAGTGTTAAAAAAAGATTTATAAAATATGAGAAAATTCAGTTGTACAGATACAAAAAAAAAACTGATCTCCCCGAACAAGTGGACAGAGTAATCTGTAATGTAATGGAATACAGAGGCAGTGGCCATGATCGAGGATTAAGCTGCTGTAACCTTTCTGCTGAAAGATAGAAACCAGACAGTGTGTATTATCAGATGTTACACGGTGAGATGCTGATGTGATACAGCTTGGCTCAGTCCACCAAACTGCACAACAGAACTACTGTAGGATGTCTGTACGGTTACTTGATTTAATACAACAGAAAGGCAAACATGTTTCAAAATGTATAATCTACTGCTATCCAATCGTTACCGAATATTAAATGTTTAGTGTTGAACTAGTAAAATACTTGACCATTTCCAAAATGCACCTTTTATTATTATTACTAGCAGCTGGGGTTTTTACCTATGGGCTGCATGACTAAAGCCCCCTCAGGTAAAATCCAACACCTCCTCAGCACCAGTGGCTTCACTGTGAGTGGCAGTGACTTTTTACTGGAAGTCCAATCTGCCAGTCACCTGCAGTAGGGCAGTCTCATTGGGAGGTGTTCCCTCCCACCGGGACTGCCAGTCCGAGCTGCGATAGGAAGAGAGCTAACTTCTTGCAGGAGGCCACTCCCTGCCTTGCTGTGCAGCCCTAGACAGGTTCTAAGGGCTGCAGTGGACGTAGCTCATAAAAGCGAGGCTTTTGCGAATGTGCAGTACCACCTCTGGAAACTAGCAAGTAAACTAGAATCACCCCCTTAGCTCCAACTGTGCTCCTGCACCGCACACCAGGAACAGGTGGGAGGTCTGCTCCACTGGATGGTAAATCCACAGCAGAAGGGGCTTGTTGCCTTTAAATTGCCCATGGGCATTTCCTATTGCTTCCGATAATCTAACACCCACTTGAGCTTGCAGTTGAGAACAGAGGTACAGGAGCACCCTTTGGTCTTAGCATGCTCGCTTCTCTCATGCTCACTGAACTATGCAATATATTGTTACATTCTTAATGTAACAATTCTCTATCATCTGTGGCATTGTGCGCCACATCAGATGGGTCAATGCGAACACTAAATAAATAAATTGAGGAATTGGGTAGATTTGAGTGTACACAGTATACGTAGATGGTTGCAATCCGCCGCAGATCGCAACATCGTCCAATATATCTCATAGTATGTACCTATCTTGATAGGAAATTGTAGATCTTATTGCCCAATCTTGCAAATATTAACAAGAAGACAACTCTGGCATAGAGAATACTGCATTTTACGTTCATATATATATATATATATATATATATATATATATATATATATATATATAAAAGCTCTGTTTCACATGTAACTGTTTCTATTTTCACTGTTCAGTGTAGAATATTCACTTATACATAAATAAGGATATTAACAATATTTTGCAAAGACTTATAAATGTTTCATTACTTCGACCATGTCTCATCAGTAAGCTGAAGTCATGCATTTTGCATGTCATGCATTTTCCATGGCGTTGATGCATTTTGCATAAGTGTCACACATGCATTCACAAGAATGTTAATCACAATATTAATGATCTGCCTTTCTCCTCTCTCACATACTCTTACTGTCAGATTTTCTGTCTGAAATTTTCATCAGCTTTTTAAACTGCAATGTCTAGAAGCCCATAGGGTCTCATTCAGATGCATTCGCAATTCGGCTGAAGTATGCCAGTCAAAGTTTTTGTACTGCGCATACATCTGAGCCACACTCAGGGGCGTATTGGCCAAAGATGTTACATGTAAGATTCCCGGTAGGCCACTGCACCAGGGAAGCAACCTGTCAGTTGTAGTCCCGTGACCTCCTTTCTACCACGCAAACCGCTTTCTTTTGGTGCACAGAGCAGAGTATCTGATGTTGCAAATATTTATATCAGTTGGGCGCCCAACTAGATCCATTGTGACATCTGTTAAATGGACAACAGTGAGTTCTATACAGCAGTGTAAGAATTTCTGGGGTGTTTCTGGGCTCCACTGGGGAGGAGTGGGGATTTTTGTGAAACTCAGGGGATTATGGTAATGAGCAGGGTTTAAAGTGGTCCTGGAGAGGTGGTGGAACTCATTTACACTTGAGTACCAGTATATGGAGGAAAACCATGGAACCACCAGGACCTTAGGAGGTAGAGGTGGCTCCAGCATCCACGAATGCCACCTGGATCTTCCATTGACTTGGGTGGTGGAGCATGGTTTTCTGTTGGAATTACTGTGAAGAGCTGTGGTGGAGGTGGAACTAGTTCCACCTACAATTACAGGTGGTGGAACTCAGTTCCACCCTGTTCCCCCTCACTTTAACCCTTGCAAATGAGTAGTTTGTCTGCTTGTGTTCAGTCTCAGTAGGGGGAGATGGGGTATTATTTCAAATGTGAAGATTTGTGGTTTTTCACAGCAGCTTAGAGGTCTTATTCTTAAACCCTATGTCCACTACCCGCTCTATGTTATGTAACTTTGCCATATGTTGCTTCCATGACCAACTTTGTTTATAGGCCAGAACCCTTTTTGGAACCCTGGCGGGGTCAGGATTGGGGGTCTAAGTAGCCGTGAACCTAATCTGAACCCAATTAATTTCCTCTATCACCTGTATGTTATGCAACTTTGCCATATCCTGACCCACTTTATGTAGTGGCCGGACCCCTTTTTGGGGCCACGGGACCCCCACGGGGGTGATAGCATTGTCTTACCCTCACAGTATTGGTTTTATAGAATGTAAGTCATGCAGATGGAGTGTCTGTCAGTCATCCCACCAGCTCGCCATGGTGATGTCTCTGGCTGAGCTGGCGGACGGCTAATGGCAGTGATGCAGCAACATCCCACTCGCTGGGCAGCAGGTGCTCAAATTGTAGTGGCGGGGGGTGCTCAAATTGAAGTTACGCCTAATTCAGCATGAATCGAAAAACAGAGAATTCGCAGAGAGCCACCTCCAGGACAGAAAGAAAAGACAGCCCTTGCAAAATTGCGAATGCATCACAAACAGTGATGTTTTCGCAGATCCATTCGCAAAAACCGAACCATCGGAAAAAAAATTCCATCTGCACCAGTCTAAGGCTTCCATTAATCTGCTCAACTATAAGGCGGGAAGTGGTCATCGCTGACATCCGAGATTCATGCAAAAAATGCCTGGGCATGCCCATAAAATGCCATGTTTCTGCAATTAAACGCTGGCTTCCTGTCTATCAAACTGCGGCTGGATATTTTAACGCTACTCGGACCCATGCATGCACGCTACGCATGTCATTCGATAGTAGCTTGAATTCCAAATTCTCTGATTAGCGCTCCATGCTGAATTAGGCCCTGTGACTGCTGCTGCCGCAATGTTTATAAACATGTCCATGTCTTACAATGATCTGTACGGGCACTTTTTTCTTGTAATTTTTTTTTTTTTTGTGTTCCTCTTTATGTATTTTGTAAGGCGTTGTAGACCCCTTGGGAACCATATAATAAACTGACATCTTTATATTTTATTTTTTTATTTTATTCCATGTTTACTGCAGGTGGGGCAGATTTAACATGTGCAGAGAGAGAGAGTTAGATTTGGGTGGGGTGTGTTCAAACTGAAGTCTAAATTGCAATGTGAAACAAGCAGCCAGTGTTTACCTTGCACAGAAACAATATAACCCACCAAATCTAACTCTCTCTGCACATGTGTTAGGAGCCATTTATTATGGCTCATTTCTGTCATGTCAGTCCTGTGGGTTTTGCCTGGTATTGGACTCTCTGGTGGCCTCCAGTGGTGAGTCTGTGCCAATACAGCTCAGTCTTCTGTGAGCTGATTTATGCACATGCCTGGGAGTTAATGACCTCGTTATCCCTGCTTGGGAGTAGGGCTGGGTCTGTCACAGGTGTTTTGATCACCTGAGCCCTTCTTAAGGCATTCTCCCCAGCACTGCCCTGCCAGTGATAGTTTCCTGTTCCTGTTGCAGGGAGCTGCAGTCCTTTGCTTCCTGCTGGTCATATGTCAGTTCATTGCTTCTTGCAGTGTGTCCTGGTTTTGTCCTGATCTTGTCCTGGTCCTGTCCTGGTCAGCGTTCCTGTCTTGTCCAGTCCTGCCAGTCGCTCCCAGTCTGAACTCTTCCATCTGGTGCAGCTGGGTGTTGTGGTCCTGTCGCTGTGTGTCCAGTTCAAGTGCTCCAGTGGAGCCTGGTTCTGTTCTTTATTTATTTATTTATAAAGTTCTGGCAAGCTGCCATATTCCTTTTGTTATTTACTTGTGGGCAAGCAGCTCTGTTTCCTTTGTTACTTTATATTTCCCTTGGTCCGGCTTTTCCAGGTGTGAGAGGCCCACGGTAGTGGGTATACGCTTGTTTGGGGTACCGTGTGTTTGTGTACTCATTATTTACTTTGGCGTGTTTGAGGCACCCTGTTGCGTCCGGTGTCTGTGACTGCGTCGCACTCTCCGTCCTTGGCCTGGTACCGCTAGGCAAGGTGTTACTCCCAGATAGTGCCAGTTAGCTAGACCTCCTCTTGTCTCTACCTCTGAAGGTTGCCGTAGTCTCGTCACCACGTAAGAATGGTTGCATCGAGGTTGGATCGGGCCTAACTCGTTTCTTCGAATGTGGCCACTACAGGAGAAGCCTAGTTACCAGCAGACTACAGTCACCTGTCAAAAGAGTTAGTGTAGGTGTCGCCGTGGCTTTTCTAAACAGCGGTCCCGGCTGTGGGTTCACACCCAAACCCCTAACAACATGTAGTGCTGCATGGATTTGCTAATTTTGTGAACAAATTTGTCCCACGATCAGGTATGAATTAGGCCCATTGTCTGATCATTTTCATGTTAAACACTGCAAGCTAAAATAATACATACTGTACAGAAGATACAGTTAAATCATTCCATGTACAGTTTCCCAGGTAATCTATTCATGGCCTGGGGCATTGTGTTTAAATATGTTATCACCTTTTACACTAAACTGCTGTAAATAAAAATAAACTTAGGTACAAAAAAATCTAAAGAAATAAACATATTTAAAAACACATGGTGTAAAGTCAACCAAAGTTTTATAGTTGCGAGGGCTGCTCAATTATGAGTAATTTGGATTGATTCATGCATGAAATCTAAATCCTTGATGCAAAATATAAATTACCTCGGCACTACAGAGTAAAATATTCGGAGTCTTGCAAAAATACAACTACAGATTAAAATGATAGATGAAAGAAGTACTTGGTAAGTAATCACTGCTGTATTTAATCTATGCCTTTCCTAAATTTTCACTGCAAGATAAAGATTGAATAGGAGTTCAAATGACTAAGTGAAGAATGAGAGATTCAATTTTTGTTAGCTTACCAATATATTCACCGGAATCCTTTGACAGTGACAAACACAGATCGTATTTTTGGAACTTAACTTTATAGTTTAAATAAGTCAAGAAAATTAAACATTCTTCTGATGTGCCATAAGGTGTGAACTGTTACATTTTTTTCCTTTTTGAGCAGGACTCCTTTCTAGAGAATGGGGTTGGTTTTCTTGTGGACCTGGTGTTGGTGACATGACTGGCATCCTTCTCTTATGTGGGTGCCCAGACAATTGCTTCAGGCAAATTTAAGTAGCTTGCCTGCCAGTCCACCTACGCCAAAGACAGTTCCTGTTTTATAATGACATTCGCTCCTAAGTGCTACCTCGTACCTCTACATATCGCTTTGCTGTTTCCTATTTCATGCCTTTGACCATGGGTCCTCAAACTGCGGCCCTCCAGATGTTGTGAAACTACAAATCCCAGCATGCATTGCCACAGTTTTGCTATAAGGAAGTGTTAAAACTGTGGCAAGGCATGCTGGGATTTGCACACAACATTTGTTTCACAACATCTGGAGGGCCGCAGTATGAGGACCCATGCCTTTGACTATTCCTATGTTCTTTGGGGACGACCAGAACCCTAGAATGTTTAGTGTTTTTCAGTTGGTCTCCTGCCTTTGATTTTGGTTTTGATTGATAATTATCAGTTTGTACTTTAAGTTGAAATTAATATTCTATCATAGTGGTTCTCAAATTGTGGGTGCTCACCCCAAAGTTAGTCCTGACTATCTCAGCATTGGTAAGTTTATAATAAGGAGTAATGGAGGTGCAAAAACAGGATGAGCAGCTCCAATATTCCCAAAACTTGTTCAACCAAAACCAAGTGAGATAAAGACAATATAGAGTACAAATTAGGATATAGCGAGAGCGCTGCCAGTGACTCTATAATTGGTTTTCTTCTTCTGCTAATAGTCTGACGGCTGCATTTTGTACCAGCTGCAAGCAATGCAATTCTTTTGATGGGAGACTCCGGTAGAGAGTAGTCTAGGCATGATGATATAAATGCATGTATGACTTTAGGCAGGTCTTCTGAGGGAATTAAGTGATTGATTCTGGCTATATACCTTAGATGATAGAAAGAGGATTTGATTGTGGCTGACATCTGATGTTTAAGTGTCAGGCCACTATCCAGGACCACACCCAGATTCCGCACATGATCAGAGTTTTTTAGTGCTGTGCCCCCCAGTGTAAGACCTGTTAGTTGGCTATGCTGCCATCTTGTCCTGTGATTTATCATCAGGATTTCTGTTTTATCTGGGTTCAGTCTCAGCCAACTGGCACTCATCCACTCCTGGAGCTCAGCTAGGCAGTCATTTAAGGTTTTTATTGTGTTATCAGTGCCTGGAGCAAAAGACAGGTACAGATGTGTATCATCTGCATGACCAGGCCATGACGTCTGATTACAGGTGTGTCACCCAGTGGAAGCATGTATACTGCAAAAAGCATGGGAGATAGTATAGAACCCTGTGGGACACCATAAGACAATGGCAATGGCAAGACAATGGCAGTAGTGGTGAAGAGTATACTCCCGATGAAACTCTCTGTGACTTGCCAGCGAGAAATGATTTGCCACCCAGACCACAGAAATTCTTCAGGCGCTCGATTAGAATCGATGCGGTGTAGTTTGTGTAATATAATCAAATGGCCCTTCCCAGCAGCCTGTTTCCTCCCTCCTGCTAGTTCAATCTTCCAGCCAAAAGATGCAAACAAAAAAACAAGGGAGAGCATGGATGGGGGATCACAGGCGCTCGGTCTGATGTATAAATATTTCAAATCCAAGTAAAAATAAAATTATTATTTTTATTGTTATAACACCTAGAGCTGAATAGTTTCTGGCAACAAGAATCCCATGGTCAATGGTGTCAAATGCTGCAGAGAGGTCCAGAAAGATTAGGATTGAACAGTCTCCTCTATCCCTTGCATTTAGAAGATCATTGAGCACACATACCAGAGCTGTTTCTGTGCTATGTCTTCTCCTGAATCCTGACTGGAATGGATCATAAATGTCATGGGTTGACAGGTGGGTCTCTAGTTGAGTTGCAACCACTTTCTTAATAACCTTTCCCAGAAAAGGAAGATTTGATACTGGCCTGTAGTTGGTCATTCAGTCAGGGTCTAAATTAGATTTTTTAAGAAGTAGTCTGACATAAAGGCAGGGGCGTAGCGAGGGTGGAGCCGGTGGAGCGTGTGCTCCGGGCGCAGAGCCTCTGGATGCCGCCCGGCAATCTATAGCAGAGGCGCATAGCCTCTGTCTCCGTCCTGACTCCCTCTGCCTCCCTGCTGCGGCTGCTGTCTGTCTCTCTGTGACATGTAGATGCAGCCGCTGGCAGGCAGGGGGAGTAGCTCCCCAGGCTGACGACATAACATACAGCCTGAGAGGGGAGAGATCTACGGAGGAGCACATGGGCACCAGTGCTACTGTAACTACAAAGTGAGTAGTGGGGCAGGGGCTGCCAGTGGTTCTGGGTTGATTGAATCTGCACACTGGCCAGGCTTGTGCCTGCAAAGTCTGCAGACTGTGTGTGTGGAACAGTGGAAGGCTGGAGAGGATCCCTGTGATGTCTGCTGTCTAGGGGGGAGGGGGGACTGTGCTTGAGGTGGTCTCAGATTGGGGGGTGTTCTGTCTGAGGGGGTATGCTGATTATGGTGGGAGGCTGTGCTGTGTATGGGGGCTGTGCTGTCTATGGGAGGGCTGTTCTGACTATGGGGGGGGGGTTCTGCTGTCTATGTGGGGCTATGCTGTCTATGGGGGGGGTTCTGTTGTCTATGGGGGGGCTGTGCTGTCTATCTATGGGAGGGCTGTTCTGACTATGGGGGGCTCTGCTGTCTAACTATGGTGGGGCTATGGTGTGTATGGGGGGCTGTGCTGTGTATGGGAAGGCTGTGCTGTATATGGGGGGCTGTGCTGTCTATATGGGGGGCTGTTCTGACTATGGGGGGTTCTGCTATCTTAACTATGGTGAGGCTATGATGTGCATTAGGGGCTGTGCTGTCTACATGGGGATTTCTGCTGTCTAACTATGGTGGGGCTATGATGACTGTCTGGGGCTATGGTGTGTATGGGGGGCTGTGCTGTTCCTAGGGGGCTGTGTTGACTATGTGGGGCTATGCTGACTATGGGGGGCTATGCTGTCTAACTATGGAGGGGCTGTGCTGACTATGTGGGGCTATGCCTTCTATGAGGGGTTATTCTAGCTATCTATGGGGGTGGGCGCAGGTATTATTGGTTCTGTAACCACTTATTTACCCCCTTTCAAAATCCTGCATTTGTCACTGGAAGGGCAAGCGGCTCCTGTGTGCAGAGAAGAAGAACCAGTGGCGGCACCTGTATGCAGAGGAGCAGAGCCCCAGAAGCTGCATCTATGTACGGGAGGAGCAGGAGTCCCGGCGGCGCTGCATCTATTTGGGAGAGTAGGCCCGGCGACGGCTCCTATACACGGGAGAACAGAGGCCCTGCAGTGTGAGAGCAGGAGACACGGCAGCGGCAGCAAGGAGTGGGACTTCTCAGGTGCTGGTAAGAACATTCCTTGGTGAATAACTTATACTTTCAGGCAGAGGGGCGGAGCAGTGGTGCGGAAATGGAAAATTAGGAAGTACAGCCTGGCTTTCCCGTTTGCCTCTCTTTTCTTTCCCCCTCCTCCCTGTCTCTCCAATCATCCCCCACCCCCGATGGTCCCCCTCCCTTTCCTGCGCTCCTCTGCTCTCTCTCCTTCTCCCCAGTACTCCTCCACCCCAACCCACCCCCTCTTTCTCCTCTCCTGATCCCCTCCCTCCTCTCTCTCATGTGCTCCCTTGCTCTCTATCCCCTGCTCACCCTTGCTGTCCTTTTTTATTTTACCTTCCTCTCTCCCCTGCGCTTTCTCGCTCTCCTCTTTTTCCCCTCCCTCTCTCCCTCACTCTCTCTTCTCTTTTTCTCCCTCTTGTGCTCCCTCATGTGCAATGTGCATTACGGCGTGTGGCATGCAGTTACTTAAGCATTATGGTATGTGGCATAATGTCTACTAGGCATTACGGTGTAGGTCAAAATGTGTAATGAGCACTACGGTGTGGCATATTCTATAATGGGCATTAAAATTTGTGTGGCATCATGTGTAAGGTGCATTACTATAAAAAGGATGGGAAGGGGGGGGGGGGGCGCCGAAACATACCGCTGCTCCAGGCACCATGTCACCTAGCTACTTCTCTGCATAAAGGTATCTTTATAGTGTACATTAGCCTTCACCAAATTCACCCAGTGGTAGGAGAAGGTATCATGTACTTTTAACTCACCTAAAACAAGGATGGTAAAAAAATATAAATTTTTATTTTTGGACAGTACCAAAACTCACAATTCAGAATGAGGCTTGAATCACATCAAGGTATCTTTCAATCGAATTTCCAGATGACCAATAATCAAAATAGAGAAAAAACTTTAATATTTTAAAACATATCTAAAATATATACAGATGGAGCCCCTGTCATTCTTGGCCGGGGCTCGCCAGAGAGTCCCCTCTGGCGAGTGCCGGCTGTCAGGGGCTACCCTGATCTGGGACTGTGAGACACAAGCGCATCGCAGTCTCTCTACTGTGGCGCTGCGGGTCTCTGCCCGTCTCTGCTTCAGGGAGACAGGCAGGGTTAGGGGGGTCAGGGCAGCGAGGGGGACCGATGGCGGGGAGGCAGCGGGGACCCGGGGCATGCTCCGTTGTCACGGGGCATTACTGCCTGGATATAAATAAAGATACCCTGCAACCCAGAGAGGAGCCTTGAAAAAGATGTTTTAAAAAAAAAAAAAACATTTCTTCCAGAATTAATATTATTTTATTTACATCATTATTACTTGTTTTACTTCTCATTTCATCTAAAGAAGTCTTAAGGTGCCCGCACACGCACCGATCCCCGCGGTGCGATGCTATGCGATGGGGTGCGTGCTCCCGCGGCACCTCATCGCACAGTACAAAAAGTATGTGCTGCACATACTTTTTGTACTAGCTTTTTATCGCATGCACATCGCATGCACAAGGCATACGATGCGATGTGTGCTAGTTAAGCACAGAACGCACGCTGGGATCGATGCGTCTGTGGGCAGCATTAATTGTATTCTACAATCCTAATAATAGACCAATCTGCACTTTATAGTGATTGTACTGTAAGCAGTGCTATTTTTCAGCAGGCTCCAGCAGGAACTGAGGCCCTTATTCTAGTTCACTCTTTCTGACAAAATATTTCTTAGATGGACAAAACCATGTGCACTGCAGGTGAAGCAGGTGTTACTTGTGCAGAGATAATTAGATTTGGGTGGGGTTTTACTTCAAAGTGAGATCTATATTGCAGTGTAAAAATAAAGCAGCCAGTATTTTCCCTGCACAGAAACAAAATGACTCACCCAAATCTAATTCTCCCTGCACATTTTAAATCTGCCCCCCTGCAGTGCACATGGTTTTGTCCATCTAAGAAATATTTTGTCAGAAAGAGTGAACTAGAATAAGGGCCTCAGTTCCTGCTGGAGCCTACTGAAAAATAGCCCTGACTGTAAGTAACATGAGCTTATTAATAGGAATTGATTAAGGAATTGGTACATTCACAGATCAATAACTGCCGATACTGTTCTATAATGTATAATATATGGCCGTTTTGTAGAATGCAAGGTTATATTTACATTTGTGCTTTTAATAAATATATATCAAATTCATCATGTTAACATGAATAAAAGACGACCAACTAATTAGTTACAAACATAGGATTTATTTACTAAGATGGAAGTTCTGTTGAAGATGGGATGTTGCTACGGGAAACCAATCAGATTCTATCTATCTATTTACAGTATCTTCTAGAAGGTGCTAAATAAATAAGAAGTAGGTTCTGATTGGTTGCTATGGGCAACATCAAATTTTCAATGGAATGCCCATCTTGGTAACTAAACCCCTATGAATGAAGGTGGAGATTCTCACCCCAGAAACACGCCGCAGGAATACTAACAGTGGTCTTGTGACTTGCTACTACTGTGGACTACAGTGGCTACATTATAAAGTCTTGAGTTTTGGGCCTAATTCACTAACGATCAGAAGGGGCCGAATTAGGCCCCGTTCTGATGGTGGGAACACATGTGCAAACCCCAGCACCAAACGACTTCGATGAGTTACGCACTCGCCGGGCCGTTCGTCGCTGGTGGGCGGCGGCATCTCAGCGCTCGGTAGGCAGCGATGAATCACTGCTTTATCTGTTGGAGTTTTTATTCCACATCTCCTAATTCAGTATATACAGGATCAAGATGAATACTGGGACACCATTATCACAAGTAGTTTTCTCAGCTTGTAAAATCCAACCTTACATCTTTTAACAGGTCAAATGAGGTAGAACAGATTTCTATCTACTTATGATCATTACGCTGTATCAGGAGATTTAATTCTACAATACTTCTGTGACAAAAGCCAGGAAAAATAGCGAGACACCAGGACTCTGTAATAAGACCAATTTCCTTTGAATGTTACAATATAGAGAAAAATGTCGAGAAAATATATGATAGATATATCCACTCATTGACTCGCTGGAGAGGGCATTCTATTTATGAGAATCGATGGTGACATATGCGCTGAGATTTGTATATAGTATATTGTAACCTATTGATAGAATGATCTTGCGTCCAAACTTGTGTCTGTTGTAATGCCCTGGACACTGCCAAGCAAACATATTTCCAAACTGTCACCTCTGCTTTCTAACCCAAACAACTTTTTAATATCACTTTTCAACCTCCCTACCCAACCAACAAGCCACTTGGCCTAGCTTCGAAGGCAGGTACTGGGTTATTACCCATCAGGGTGGGGATAAAAATTGGGTCTGCCTGGGCATTTAACATTGAAATCGCGTTGCGTCGCATCGCATGCCATTATAATGGCATGCGATGCGACGCGATATTAAAATTGTACACTCTTCCTGGGAAAAGCCTCAAATCGGGTCCATCGCATACCTTAATTAGTGGTATGCGATGCGATGCGACGAGATGGGCGCCGTGATAATACACAAGTACCCTCAATGTGTTTACACCACTAACCCAAGGATATTAATGTGGGTGTTTGTCCATTCAATATGCTTTCATAGATTATCTCTACTTACCCAAATATTGCTACACTGAGAAACAGGCTGTTACCAATAAAGTCATTGGTGAAGTACTGTACACTATTTTTGGTTTATGAAACATTATTACCAGTTCCAGGGTAAAAGGGTGCTGGGTAATGGAATGATCTTTATCTGTGATTACAGCAATTAATCACATGGAAAGGAGCCCAAATTGCAGGGGGTCCTATGCAATGTGCAATCCAGTGCTCATTGCACCGGAGCCTCTGAGTCTCCCCGGCTGGAGACGCAATCTGCCGGACTGCTTCCATCTCCAGGCAGCCTAGGCTGGGATTGCATGTGATATATTGCATGCAAAATGATCTGGGATGGTCCCGGACAGCTGTGTGCCACAGTGTATGGGGGCCTTTAGACTGCACGTTTGGGACGCAGAGTCTGATGAGCATGTTATCAAATGTTTTATATGTGGTGGATTTTGGCTCTGTCCATGTTGATGTCAAATGTCCACTTACCTCTGGACCTATGCATTTTGATGCTGCCTATGTAAACTGCAGAGGATCTTTCTTTGCCTATTTAGCCTGGACCTATGATCGACAGACAAATAAACAATTGTGTAAATGTTATGGTGGATGTAGACAGGAAGGTTAGGCTGTAGGAGAGGTGGGTTATGTAGTGGGAGTGGAGGGACAGAGTTCAGCTTTGTGGGGGGGGGGGGGGGGTGATTTAACCTTTTCTGCAATTCAAACAGTGTGGTTTAAATGTTTAAATCAATTGTAATTTTTTTTTTTTTATTCAAAAATGGTCTACATTGAATGTTGAATGATGTTAATTTTCTTATTTTAGTGGCTCACCATTTAATCTGCTGCTAGCGCTAGGGCCGTTGAGCCTGACATTGGGCTTGAAATGGTTAAGCTGCAAGAGGCAGGATTAGTATTAAAGGATAGGGGTAGCGCAATACCCCCAGATATCTCCTCTCCTTCTGCGTCAGTTAAATGCCAGACAGAAGTACCGTTGTCAGCAGAACAGACCAAACCCAAGAATCACAGTATGAGGTAAGAGCAAGAAAATGAATAAGGAGGAATTCCAACGATCGTTACTCCGACATCGGAATCTCAACTGTCAGAGGGCCAGACAGAGGAGCGAGGGCATTCAAGCCCCTTGCGGGCTTGCCGCACTTGCCACGCTGCTATTCTTTTCTCCCTCTATGGGGCTCGTGGACCCCCATAAGGTAAACTAGCACTTGTATGTTACGTTTCGTACTTGGTGCACTTTTTCAAGATCTTGAAAAAGTGCACCAAGCACGAAACACGTTGCTCCCACTGCCCACTGTGGATTGGCTGCCCCCCCCTCCCCTGAACCTGCCCAATTCCAAAGTCACCATCAAGTCTTGCAAGTGATGTCACCATCGGGCAGACGTTGGCCGGACGGAGAAGAGGAAGAAGCGGCTTCACACACAGCTTGCTGCAAGCACCTCCCGCTGCACCCTGGCGTCTCCCGTCTGTAGAGGTACAGACAGTTAACAGGCCCACAGACTTTTAATCACTCTATTAAGAGTGTACACATTATCATTATTTTTAACCATTTATTTTTTCAGGTTATTTCTCTTACTTCCTTCACTTTCTCTCTATCCTGCATATTAATTCTTTATTTTAAGTACTCACCTTTTAACTCTTATAAGCAATTTATTAATTGAGCTGCTTTTCCATTATAGCGCAGTGCTCACCAAGTCTATAATATGTAATAGGCAGAGAGGCGTAACTCTGTGAGGCAATGGAGTCATCTTCCGTCGGGCTCTTGCTCCCAAGGGGACACCTCTCCACCCCTGCAAGTTTGAATTAGTTAAATGAAAGCCATCAATATTGCTTCTGTTGCCCACTCATCTGCCTAGCAGGACCATATATGTCACACTTTCTTTATTTTAAACATAATATACTTAACATATATCCACATATACATATTGGGGGAGGGCCACTATTTATCTTGCCTCCCGGCATCTGGGACAAACTTACGCCACTGGTAATAGGCATTACGGTGTGTGGTATAATATGTAATTGGCATTACGGTGCGTAGTATATATATGGCCACTATTGCATGTGGCATAATTGTGTAGCAGGCAAGACCACGCCCTCTCTGCTTGGCCACAAACCTTTTTTTTTTGAGAATACACGGACATTTTTTTGTTAAGGTGCATTGTTAAGGCCAGTGATTTATAAATGATGTACAGGTTGAGTATCCCGTATCCGAATATCCGTTATCCGAATTATTCCGAAAACCATACATTCCAGAAAGTGAAAAAAATAATAATTTTTTGCTAAAAACTCACTGGGGACATCTGTAACAGCATCACTGAGGACATGATATGTAACTGGCACTATATATGTGCAAGACAATGATTGCTTGGCATTTAAATTCAATATCTACGATAACACACAAATTTTGTTTCATGTTTTGAAACCTTGTTTTTTGAACAAATAAAATATATATTTGTGCATTTCATGTGTTTGATGTGTTTATACAGTATAAATGCAAGATACTTCAAAATACATCATTGAAATATTAAAATATTCTGAAATACGGAATAATCCGTTATCCAAAATTCTCCTGGTCCCGAGCATTTTGGATACGGGATACTCAACCTGTATAATAAATACTAATTATTTTATAGATTATCTCCAGCGCAGTCTTTATGTTTCCCATTCTTGCAGGCTAGAAACAGCCCTGCTGTACATACATACGTATAAAGCCGCCGAGTCCAAGACTGCTCATGTTATCACATGTAATAAGACCTGCATAATACACTACATAAAAATCGAATCATTTTCTTGAAGGCAAAGATTATTTGAAAAGTATCACTAAAGCTAGAATAATTACCTCTTACAGTATATCATTTGCAAACTCTAAATCATACACATTATTTAACCATGTGTCATAGCTATAATAATGCTCCACACCGTTACCTTACACCGCTATCTATGCATTGCTGTCATATGTCAAAATAAATCATCTAATCCGCAACAGGATAATAAAATAAATAGCTTTGGGTGCATTTATACAAAGCACCAGAGAACAGGAAAAAATTGGTCTTTTCCCTGAAAATGTGTTTTTATATATAAAGCTAGTCATGCGTGCTATGACCCCAATGCCCACTTCATACAATGTGTCCCAGCTTTGCATATCAAATATAAAGTACTTAGATGCAGTCTCGCCAAAGTCTGAACACTGGGACGCCTTAAAGCAGTAATCTTGCAGATTATCAACAGCTGAACCATTGCCTTCTCTGAGGACTCAATAACGGCAGAATGAGTTAGATAGCTGTAATAAGTATAGGCTTGGAAAGACGCCGCATTTGATGTTTGGGAAGTGGAACGTCACTTACGGTTTAAAACCATATCTAAATGTGGCACAGCCGTCAGGGATGACGGAGGGGTATATTATCTCCGTAGGGTGTAAATTTCATTTCAAAAGTTGACGTGTTGGCCGGTACATCGAGATTAGGGGGAAGCAAATATCTGCACAACTTTTTCAAATTTCTATGATTGTAGAATAATCCTTTTAAAATACATGTTGCTTTGAATATGACGAATTTGAGCCATTTTTGCTATTGAATCACGAGTGTTTGTAAAAATCCTGCCCAGATAATCCCCATGCAATTAAATGGAATATTTCTGTCCATGACAGTACCAGTCACAGCACAGAAAATCACAATGTAATTCTATTTCACCGGTACAAAACTGACCCAGAGTTCGCACGTTCTTTTTCCACTCTACTGCGCGCTGTATCATTATTTTAGCGAGCAGTCCTGATGCCTAGGTAGCCAATAATTATTACCGTGAATATTCTGTTGATGCCTTGTAGCGGTGTACGTCTCTGACACGCGTACTGAAGCACACCGACACATGATGAAGAGAGTGGCATATTGAAACTGGCAGAACAATTTTCTTGTACCTGAAGTGAAAAAAATACATATAAGCATTGTTAGAAAAAAAATATCAAATGTTTCATTCCCAGCCCTCCCCCTCTTCAGCGAAATCTCCTCGACGCCTGGATTACATTTAGCACAGAATGAATTCTGCATGAATCTGATAAAAGAATAGGCAATCGCAATATAGTTATTATCCCCATGGTCTGGGAAAAAGAGGTTTGCAATTTTAAGCTATTAACTTCATGTGTGTGGTAGAACAATCACTACTGATTGCCCTTAAATATATTTATGTTGGAACTTTTGAAAGTGACATGTGATTGATGGTAAATTTAATGATGACAAATTAGTACGTGCAAGTAACAACTTTTAGCAGCACAGCAAATTGTTCGGATTGCTAGAATGCATTTGTTAAAGGAACAGTCTGGAGGAGCGGTTTGGAAAGAAATCTTCAACTGATTGGTGGTGAGGTTCAAGAGCCTACAGTAGACTAGCCATGAGCTTTGGGTGTTGGGGTCAGAGAGAGAGTAGATATTTTTAAGACACCAGCATTTTAAAATTAAAATTGAGTGCCCACTTTATTTATGTGCCATGTTCTATCATGGCAGACAACGCACTCTCAATGGCATGTATTCAATGCTCCTATGTCGCCGTAAATAACGGTGAGTGTGCATGTTTTTTTGAGAGTAGTGAAGTTTTCTCTCATATTTTGTGCTTCCCTGTATTCAACTCTGTTGCCTCTCCAAAAATATTTTGCGAGGCTAACTCAGTTCACCCTGCACTTCTCCCCGGTGTTCGCAATGTCTGTTCAATGGGGATTTTAGTGTCTCTCTCAAAAAGTGTATTCAATGCACAAATTGCGAGTCCTGCTGGTTTCTTTTTTTAGAGATGTTCTCCATTTTTCCCTCGGCATCTTTTTTAGGTGAACTGTAGGGTTATCTATGTTAAAGTTGTTATTTTTTTTGTTTTTTATGGCTTATAAATTAAAAAAAATGTACTCTAATGTATTTATTGCAAGTGCCATAATGCTGTACTTCTATATTAATTTATTTGGAATTTAATAAGTTATTTTAATGGTAACCAATAAGAAATCATTTTGGAATGCTCTTAGTAATTTCCCATGCTTCCTCTCTTCTTCCTCACCTAACCCCCAAACAGGCTTTTAAACACGCTAACAATTATAAAATAAATTAAATAAAAACACAGGGCAAAGAAACAATGCCAAAAGCACAACACAAGGATAAATTCCAAACAGAACAAAATACACCCGTCTGCACAAACCCAATTTGCACACACCATTTGTTGTAAAATAAATACTGAACAAAACATTAACCTTTCTAAACCTTTGTTAAAAAATTACAAGTCCACAAATGCGAGGAACACGCTGCTGAGATGAACACCCTGCTCAGGAATATCCCAGTCTGACCAGCTCACATGGAGAGCAGGAGAAAACAAATCTCTCCAGTTACAGCACTCCCATTTGAACTCGCATAATTATGCTAAGTTCGCAAAAGGAGCCGGCGAGCTGGCCACACATTGAATACTGAGGAAGTCAGAAACGAAGAGATGAGAAAAAGTGCAGAGCGCTTCAGCGAGATCACAGGGACACAGAACAGTGAGCGGTGAGCCAGACTCTCAAAAAACATTGAATACTCCTCAATTTGTATCTCAACAGGTTTGCTGAGAGAGGTTGGGTACCATATACCCAGACCTCTTTAGTGGCCATGGAGTGCAGGGAAGTTGTAGGCACATCCACAATAGGCCACAATCCTATAAGAAGACTATGAGTTTTATACCATCATCCCTGAGAGCTCTCACCTTCCTCATACCAATGAAGAGCGGGATGCAGTCAACATTCCGGAAATCAGGATGTCAGCATTCACTATAACGATGCCAGCATCCCAACTGCCCTCAGATGACTGGACCCCAGGGACGTGCACTGAGGTAAATGGCTGAGGAGTCCCTGGGACGTACCAGAGACAGATTTGCACACAATATATGAGCCCTGGGGTACGTGTCGGCATTAAACACATATGCACCAGTATACACTGCTGGAGATTCAAAGAGTTTTGATAAAAGATGTGCAGAAAAGGTAGCCAGGTGAGGCACTGCCTCACCTGCCATAGACTTTTTACTCCAGAGTTTTGACTATAAAAATTATTAGAATAATAAAAATAAGGATTTTTTATACGTACTTTGTATTTTTTACATACTTTATAAATTCAAAACTCCCCGGACCTCGAATAGGTGAGGATCCCGAAGCTGGAATACTAACAGCCAGGAATCTGATCGGAAAGTATGCAATAAAAATGTATTAAACTATTACAATTCACTGGCCAGTGATGTGAAAAATTCACAATAAATTAATAAAATAATAAATTAAAATAACCATAATATTATTTCTATTGAATTGATATTCTTAGGATAACTGCCAATTGCTGTGGTAATTAATACTCCAACTGGATTAGTTGTTAGGAAGACCTGTGTAGGGGAACAGAAAGGTCCAGAAATCTGTTTGATCCTGTTAGAGAGTGAACAACAAATAAATACAATATGTGATGGTGCTGGTTGTGATATGTGTGCAATTAATTAACCTATTCATTTAAAATATTTTGATCTGTACTGCAGCTTAGTCTGAAAGGAGGAGGAGCTGACCCTCAATATGGAGTTGCAAATTCCAAAAATGGTAAAAAAGTATTATAAGATTTCTGCACTATTCTCTTTGTTTCTGGTTTTAGAATGCCCGGACAAGGAGGAGACAATCAACCACTGGCACACTCAAGGCCCTAGCAGAAACAGCAGGTCTCTGCCAGTGATGCTGAACCCAATAAGAACAGGCTTACTTCTGGCATTTTCAATTTTAATTACAAACTAAGACTGATGCCAAAATCTTCACATCCTTGTAAATATAGGAATCAGGATTCACTAGATCTTTACCAGTCATTGGCATAAGCATATAAAACATTGAGGGTCAAATGACCCTTCAATTGTTACCAATGGTCTTAGGAGAGAGAACTTTTTTTTTAATGCAAATAAGTTGAGATTACTTTAACTCCTGTACAATGGTCAAGATCCCATCAATATTGGACAGATTTATTTATGTGACAAATAGGAGAATGTTGTTATTTGCCTACATAATCTGCCCAATCTGGTGCAGGAGGAAGCAGTTGGACTTTCTAGTAAAGGAAAAACATGATTACTAACTCCCGATGTTACAGTACAGTATCAGTAAAACTTTGGCGGTGATTCAGGTTGTTTTTGCAAAGGCAAACTCCTTTTTTAATGGACAAAACCAAATGCACTGCAGGTGGGGCTGATATAACATGTGCTGAGAGAGTTGGGTTTTGTTGGGGTGTGTTCAAACTGAAATCTAAATTGCAGTGTAAAATAAAGCAGCCAGTATTTACTCTCAGCCCCACCTGCAGTGCAGCATGGTTTTGTCCATTAAAGGAGTTTGGTTTTGCAATGCTGGAACAGAGAAACAATGCATGAGTATCAGTAGATATCTCCATGTGTTACCTCATGAGCTAAAGAAGATGGCTGCATACTGCACATGTGCATTAACACAAAAGGTTGTGGGTCCCACCTCCCTGCAGTATCCCCACACATCCAGGGCCCCCACACCCGCCACCCCACTGCTGCAGTGGTGGATGGGTGGGTTCTAGGCAGCAGGGTCGGGCAGCGCAGGGTCGGGTAGAGCAGTCGGGCAGGGGGTCCCTGCGGCGGATGTGAAGTCAGCGTCGGGGTACCTGTGGCGGATGGGAAGTCAGCGGCGGGGTCCCTGTGGCAGATGGGAACTAGTAGCGCTACTAGTTCCCATCCGCTGCAGGGACCCCGCCGCTGACTGCCCATCCACCGCAGTGTCCCCGCTGTCCCCGCCCTCGTCCCTGGTGTTTGGGGTTTGCGTATGCGCGATTATGCACATGTGCAAACTGGAACTGTGAAACCTATAAAGCCGTTCACTCCAGAACCGAGTGCCAGGGGCGGTAAAAGGGCGGCAGCAGGGGAACGCCCAGCATTTCCCCTGCCTATGTTCCCACTATATACATATAATTTTAAGGGGGCCACAATACTCTATCACAGAGTTTTAATGACAGAGACCCCCTACCCCTATAACGGCATCAGGAGTGTTACTATTCATCTAAGCGACCCCGAAAACTATAGATACAACACTAATATCGGCCATTTTCGATGATTTATTTTTACATGTCACCCCCTTCCCACCCCTAGGGGTGCTAGGGGTGTATTACCCCCACAGTATTTTTTTCTAGATTGAAAATCATATGTGTACCAAGTTTGGTGATAATTGTTCCAGGCATACACACATACATCCATATATATATATATAAGCGAACATAATATAATGTCCATATGTTTGAAATCCCTTGGGAGTGATCGTTCACAGGGGTACGTGTATCCGTTTAGTTTTCTTTATTTATGTGTGCATTATTGTTTATTTGGGGAATGTATAGATGAAGGTTGCGCCGGGTATCCATGGTGACGGAGTGTGTACAGGACAACATCCGGTGGGTGTGCGGCTGATCTGTCTCCCGGCTAAGTGATCCCGTAACTTTAGTTCCGCTTCCTGTGACGTATGTCCGGAAGCTGGGGCGAGTGAACGGGATCGCAACGCTGAGATGTGATGGCGGCAACTCACGGCGGGATGGCGTCGGATGCACCCCTCCTATGGGTAAGTATGGTGCGCTCTGCCCTCTCTTAAGGCTGACCTCAGTCCACCTTACTGTGTTGCACCCTTTGAGAAAGGCGTTCACACGCCGAAACGGCCCGTCAGGGTGAATCAGTCCCACGGTCACTTCAAGCTGCATTTTTTGGTATTTATGCCTATTTGAAAGTCTGCCTGTATGCGTGCTGCCCGTGGAAGAGGTAACATGGCCTTTTACCCATGCTTCATATGAAATAAACCTGTGATCTTTTTTCATTCAATTGAGGTGCCGGTCCTATCATTGATACTCTGCTGGGTGCCTTGATATATGACTATATTATTGTTTTTGACCTGGCACTCGATAATCTAAGGAGTGGTGTGCGTTTCTCTCTGCAAGCATTATATACCGTTACTGGAATCTGGAGATGCACCCTCCGTTACATTGTATATACATTCTTTTCATTTTTTGTCTACTTTTTGAACTTCAGTTATACCACTGGGATCAGTGGTATAGGGGAGTGGTTGCTTCACCTATGGAGGATCTGACTGGTACAAAGAGGTTTACTGACAAGGATGTGTCTAAAATCCTCTTTAGTGACACTGCAGCTTTGGCCTTTGATCAGGACAGTCCAGGAGAAATCTATGCGGACTTACTGAAATTGCGCAAACGGCTTGTGGAGCTGGAATTACATGGCCTAACGCTGTCTCAGTATCACAAAGACAATCTGATACCAAGAGGGTTCCGGGTTCGGAACCAACCCACATTGGGCCGATCAAATAAGGAATTCTGTACCCAGTGGTGTCAGATTCTTAATCAATGTAGTAAAGACCTGATGGTCCTTGTCATACAGCAGGTCAACAAAGATATCTCCCATGTACAACAGGAGATTAATGTATGTGAGAGCAATGGTATTACATGTCTTAATGCGGATGCTTCTGGGGAGTGGCTCACCAGACTTGAGGAGGCTGTATTAAAATTTAAAACTGAGTTGCTTGTTTTTAAAAAATCCAAATACAGGAAAGTGAAGGATGATTATAAAGAGGCTAGGGTTTACCCGTGGTTGACGGGACAACCAGCCAGACGTTCTTGGAGAGGGAACTTTGGGAACAGAAGGAGAGAAGAGGTGGAATTCACAGATGTAGATTCTTCACAGAGTGAGACAGACCAACCATCTAGAGGGGCAACAGCTTCTTTTTTAGGAGAGGGCGCGTTCACGCGCAACAAGGTAAAAGGAAAAAACCCTGCAGGAGGGGGGGGATTAAACACAGAAAAACAAAAAGGGCGGAAGGGGAACAGGAATTGATGGTATTCAACCTCTCCAGTCATCAGCTCACACAGGCCGAGACAAGTGTACTTAATAAGGGCTTGACATTTGTGCCGACCTTTAAGCAAAGGCCTTTTGATTGTGAGACGGAACTATATCGTTTTCATAGACAGTTGAGGTTGAAAGACTATTTTTCTAAGTATGGGAGTGGTCCCCAGAGTCCTGTTGTAAGCCCCTTTAAAGTGCGGTCCACATTCGACCCCCCCAGTAATAATGCCTCAATTGAGACATTTATGAGATTAGTCCGCAGGGACATATTACCTGAAGTCCGCAAGGGACATATTCACCGGTCCAACCTGACACGAGATGAAACACAGGCTATAAAAGCATTACGTGAAAACAAACAACTGATCATTCGCCCCGCCGATAAGGGCGGGGGCGTGGTCGTGTTGGACCGTGATGAATATGTCAAAGAGGTCTTACGCCAACTAGATGATGACACATGTTATAAAAAATTGCGATTTGACCCCACGGTCAATTATAAAACAGAAATTGACTCCATTGTTGGTTTGGGGCTGTCCAATGGGTGGATAGATGAGGGGATATCAGACTTCCTTGTACAGGAATTTCCACGGATACCCCTCATCTATGTATTACCCAAAATACATAAGTCGCTTGTGTCTCCACCTGGGAGACCTATAATCTCCTCCATAGGGTCCTTATGTCAACCCATTTCCCAGTTCGTCGACTTTCACCTCCAGGACGTGGTACAGAATACCCCCTATTGGTTACGGGATACCACGCATTTTTTGAATAGACTCTCAGAGTTTGGTGAGCCTCCCCCCATGAGCATGCTGGTGACCATGGATGTCACCAGCCTATATACAAACATAGGCCACGAGGAGGGAGTGGCGGCAGTCAGACGGGTTCTTTTGGCGAGCTCTCACTACACCGGTCCGACCATTGAATTTTTGATGTTACTTATTGAGGTTATTTTACATAAAAATTATTTTTTATTTGACAACACTTTTTATTTGCAGCTTAGAGGGACTGCGATGGGGTCAAACATGGCCCCATCGTATGCTAACCTCTTTATGTATGATTTCGAGAGTAAACACATCATGTCTGATATTGATTTCTCCAAATTTATTTCTTTTTATGTGAGATATATTGATGATTTGTTTTTTTTTTTGGACCGGTGGTGAGGGCTTGTTGTTGGACTTTCTGGTGCGGCTTAACTCCCTCCCGGGGTCCATCAGGTTTACCCACATGGCGAGTAATAGTACATTGGACTTCCTGGATGTGTCCGTATCTATTTCGGATGGGAAGTTCATTACGGAACTGTTCAGGAAGCCGACGGACAAGAATAGTCTGTTACTAGCCACCAGCTTTCACCCCCAACCCCTAAAGAAGGGGCTCCCGTACGCCCAACTTTTGAGGGCAGTACGGATTACATCCCAACAGCAAGACCTTCCTGGGGTGTTGGAACGAATGGGCAAATGCTTCCTGGACAGGGGCTATGGCCCTAAAGAGATCAATGATGCTAAACAGAAATGTCTAGCTCTGAACAGATCTGACCTCTTGAGGAATGTGAACAGTAAGGATGAGAAAACCGAGAGGATGGTGTTATCCAACACATTCTCCATCACTTCGGGCAAATTGAGGTCCACGATATTGGACCACTGGCATATCCTGAGCACGGATCCGATCCTTGGTGAACAGTGCAAAAGACCCCCACTTTTCTGTTATAAACGCAGTAGGAACATCAAACAGCAAATTGTGTACTCGGACATAAGTCCTAAAGTGGACAGAGTGGGTAATTGGTTGAGCACACGGAAGGGTGCATTCAGATGTTCTGGGTGCGTCAACTGTAAGCACATCATCACGGGCAGCAGCTGGCAGCATAAGACCACAGGCCGCACATATGAATTAAAACATCGTATGGACTGTGACACGAAATTTGTCGTCTATATTGTTGTGTGTCCGTGCCTGAAAGTCTACGTGGGCAAAACTGTCAGAACATTAAAAGAGAGGATTGCAGTTCACCGCTCCTCGGTCAAAAAAGCACTGATAAAAGTGGATAACTCCACACCCCCTGTCGCAAGACACTTCGCTAATAGCAGGCACCGTATGTGTGACTTTAAGTTCATGCCATTGGATCACATTCCCCCTCTAAGGAGGGGAGGAGACAGACATAAGAAACTGCTCCAAAGGGAATGCCAATGGATATATGATCTACAAACACTTGCCCCTCAAGGCCTCAATGAGGAACTTAACATGTCCGTATTTATCTGAATCATGTGGGTAGTACTTGGTGGACCTGGAGAATTTGGTCTTGCTTTGACCAAATGTGACCTTTCTTTATAAATGTAATACCCTGTACCTCTTGTACTATGCTAGCTCTATAGGTTTCCTTTATTTATTTTTCTTTATTATGTATGCTTTATAGTTATGTTCAGTTATTGATAACACGTTCCCTGTGTGACGGTCACCTTACGATATTGTTTATATCGGGATTGCAGTAATGATATAGCGCTGGAAATAAGCGAACATAATATAATGTCCATATGTTTGAAATCCCTTGGGAGTGATCGTTCACAGGGGTACGTGTATCCATTTAGTTTTCTTTATTTATGTGTGCATTATTGTTTATTTGGGGAATGTATAGATGAAGGTTGCGCCGGGTATCCATGGTGACGGAGTGTGTACAGGACAACATCCGGTGGGTGTGCGGCTGATCTGTCTCCCGGCTAAGTGATCCCGTAACTTTAGTTCCGCTTCCTGTGACGTATGTCTGGAAGCTGGGGCGAGTGAACGGGATCGCAACGCTGAGATGTGATGGCGGCAACTCACGGCGGGATGGCGTCGGATGCACCCCTCCTATGGGTAAGTATGGTGCGCTCTGCCCTCTCTTAAGGCTGACCTCAGTCCACCTTACTGTGTTGCACCCTTTGAGAAAGGCGTTCACACGCCGAAACGGCCCGTCAGGGTGAATCAGTCCCACGGTCACTTCAAGCTGCATTTTTTGGTATTTATGCCTATTTGAAAGTCTGCCTGTATGCGTGCTGCCCGTGGAAGAGGTAACATGGCCTTTTACCCATGCTTCATATGAAATAAACCTGTGATCTTTTTTCATTCAATTGAGGTGCCGGTCCTATCATTGATACTCTGCTGGGTGCCTTGATATATGACTATATATATATATATATATATATATATATATATATATATATATGAGATATAGAAAGAAGATTATATATATCTCCTATGTATCTTATGCATCATACAGATGTAGCGCCTCTCAGCCAGCTCAAGGAATCACCAGATTCCCTGAGCTGGCGCAGGCTGGCAGAGAGGTGCTCCATCTGACGCGAAATCGCAAGCGTCTCACACGCTTGCGCGTCCCCGTCACACGGCGGCGGGGAGCGGATTAGTGAGGGTGGGGTGGGGTGTGCGGACAGCTACGAAGGAGGATGGGGGAGCAACGGGGAGGCAGCGGAAGCCGATGGCTGGCTCTGTCAGAACGTCTGCCGAACAGCGGCTGATGGTAATTTTATTGCCAAGAGCAGCTGTAATGAGAGCTACTCCATCTGTAGTTGGAGTTTTATACCAGCTGTAGAGGATTCTATAGTCGGCACCTGGAACAATGATGTGTACACTAATGACTATGGGTTATCTGCTAAATGTGTTAATCTCTTTAGTTCTCTATGACATCCAATAATGTACAGTAGCTGAAATGTCCCATCTAAATGACTCTGTAATCACTGAATACAAACTGCAAATGTTCAGCTCACTTCTTGGATAATTGGAAATTATTGTCTCCAATTATGTTAACTCTCTCTCCCATCTTATTATCTTAGAGAACCAATAAAATAAATACATTATATATATTTTTAGATTTCTTGGTTGTTTTTCGTGTATATTTTTAGCAGTGGATTTGTAAATGCCTTTAGCTGTAAAAATGTTATTTTCCTAGAGAATTAGCCTGTTTATACATGCCTGGTGGCACATGAGGGTGTCACCTTGAATAGGTAAGCAGTGAAACATGTTATTTTATTCCAAACTATGAGGACTGGAGATTTAATTATTTGTTGCTTCAAAACAAATCAATATCCAAGGTAATAACCAAATGGGTACTTGTTTCCTAGCACGGCACCCATCTCGTTGATTGTATGCCTTAAGTTTAAGGTACTTAAGGCATACAATCAACGCGATAGACCCGATTTTCTGTCAATCGCCAGCTAATTTGCCGGTGAAAGAGAAAATCACGTTGATCGCGTCCATCGCGGCCCTTAATAAGGGGCCGCGATGCGACCGACGCGATCAACGCTATTTTCCCATAGAGATTAATGTTAAATTATTTTTCAAGTGAAAATCAGGTTGACCGCGTCACGATGCGATCAACGCGATTTTACATAGGTGACAATGTGAAATGGGCCAATATGGCCCATTTCACATTGAATATGGTTAAAAAGTATGTTTAATGCCCCCCCATTGTTAACGCCACTCCACTATTGACGCTAACCCGAAGCGTGGTGAGCACAGCGAGCCCCGCGAGGGGACGCGTATACCTGTGAAGTTATGCGCGTCCCCTCGCGGGGCTCGCTGTGCTCGCCACACTCCGGGCTCGGTGGCTCGCTGCGCTCACCACGCTTTATAAGTTCAACTCCACGCCGACGTGGATAGTGGGGGTATGGAAAGGTTGGAGGACGCGTACCGCCGCCCCTCGCAAGCTCACTGCGCTCGCCACGCTTGGGGTTGGCGTCAATAGTGGGGTGGTGTTAACAATGGGGGGCATTTCAAACATGAGGGGGGCTTTGGTATTAAAATGGGGGGTTTGGGGGCTTTTTACATTGGTGACAATGTGAAATGGGCCAATATGGCCCATTTCACATTGAATATGGTTTAAAAGTATGTTTAATGCCCCCCCATTGTTAACGCCACCCCACTATTGACGCCAACCCGTAGCGTGGTGAGCACAGCGAGCCCCGCGAGGGGACGCTTATACCTGTGAAGTTATGCGCGTCCCCTCGCGGGGCTCACTGCGCTCGCCACGCTCCGGGCTCGGTGGCTCGCTGCGCTCGCCACACTTTTTAGATTCAACTCCACGCCAACGTGGATAGTGGGGGTATGAAAAGGTCAGAGGACGCGTACTGCCGCCCCTCGCGGGCTCGCTGCGCTCGCCACGCTTCGGGTTGGCGTCAACAATGGGGTGGTGTTAACAATGGGGGGGCATTTCAAACATGAGGGGGGCTTTGGTATTAAAATGGGGGGTTTTGGGGCTTTTTACATTGAAATCAATGTAAAATCGGGTCTCAGGGACCATTTTACATTGATTCCAATGTAAAAATTGGGTCGATCGCGTCGATCGCATCGCATGCAATTTGGTTGGCATGCGATGTGATCGACGTGATTTTTCCGACCCGATGGATACAATTTAAATCGGTGGCGCCATGCTAGGAAACAAGCACCACCAAATGTTTGTTTTAAGTTCTGAGACATCCCCCCCATCCCCCCTCCCCCGGGCGGAGGCATTTCTCCCCCACCCCCCAGATAGAGGTATCATCCTCTCCCCACCCCGGATGGAGGCTTCCCCCCAAACCACCCCCTGGACAATGCAGGGATCCGGGCAGCAGGGTTCGTGCAGCGAGGGACACTGCGGTGGATGGGCCCTAACCCTGACACTGTCTCTCCTCTCTCCCCATCTCTCACAGACACTCTCTCTCTCTCTCTCTCTTTGACAGTCTCTTCCCCTCTCTCTCCTTCAATACCTGGAGCTGTTTTTCTATCCCTGACAATCTCTCCCTCTCTCTCTCTCTCTATCTCTCAAGACACTCTCTCTCTCTCTCTCTTTTAATACCTCTCTCTCTCTGACACTTTCTCTTTCCCTATTATCCCCCTTAATCTCCCTAACCTCCTTTCTCTCTCTCTCTCTCTCTCTCTCTCTCTCTCTCACCCTCTTTGTATCTCACTCCCTTCACTCTTTTGTTCTCCACCCTAAGGGGTATTATAGTGACAGCGGTTGGGGGGGCCCGTTCAAAACTTTGCCATGAGGCCCACAAAATTCTAGTTACACCCCTGTATTTAGCTGACCTTAATCAAGACGAGTGTCCTCACTGAACCAGATCTGCAGTGACATGTGACATGGGATGAGGTCAATGGCTGGGAGGCAAAAAAGTGATCAAATAGATAGTTAGAAACTGCCAACCAATCAGCTCATAACTGTAATTTTTCAAACCCAGCTAGGACATAGCAGTTAGGAGGAGTGGGAGCGTTTCAAGAGAGGAAATGCTTGCAGCCCTCGCTGGGGGCCCCCTCCTCTCTGACTGCGAGTATATTATGCCAGAGTCTATTGCACATGCGCAGGTCTTCGGGAACATGGCGTCCAAATCTTGTTCCCAGGGACATATGCACTGTGCATGAGAAAATCACTAGGGAGCAGTGTTCCCTCTAAGCTGTGCGCGCGCACACAACTTGACGAGCATGCGCACAGACATTACAACAGAGCGCACAAAGTAGCAGTGGTCCCTTTTTGCAGTTGTGGACTCAATTAATGTGTGTTTCACCCATTAACTACATTGTGTACTGTGTTTTGAATGTTTAAATGTTTATTATCATTTTGAAGTATAGTTAACACAAATGCTGAACGTCATTTTCCAGTTCTATATAAGTGACGCACAAAAATTTAAATTTCCTTCCAAAGTTGCACAGCCAAAATCTTTTGCCGCACATAGCCTTCAAAAAATTAGAGGGAACATTGCTCGGGAGTGCCCGCGGAGGCACTCCAGAGGGGTAAGTATAATGTATGGATGCAGGGTGTGTGCTGTGTGCCCCCCTGGATCCAAGGGTCTGTGCGCAACGCGCACACTGCACCCATTATAGAAACGCCTATGGTTAGGAGCTAATTGGCTGAAACTTTATCACTCTCCATTTTATCAATTTTAAAGCTTCTGGCCAATGGTACGGTTCAGATCATTAAAAAAAATTAAATACATTGTCTATTTCTGGAATAAAATGGGAATAAAAAAGTGGCATATAAAATTTGAAAGTTGATCTAATTTAAAAGTGCATTTTCTGTGAATTTTGCTAAAGATGGTTTAATCATGCAGAAAATCATGAAGGTAGAACCTTACCAGCGGATGAAAAATAAATTGATGAAAAATAACAAAGGCCCGCAAGGAGCACTTTATGTGTCAGTAATATACTGTATTAGAGAAATTACTCATAGTTACATGCTGCTTGAGTGCAAGTTTAACAATGAAATTTGGCAAAGATCAAATATTACATATAAATGTGCAGAGATACTGAGAAATCTAAGTAACATAATAGCGAGTCTACCCTTTGGTAATAATAGTAAGGCAGCGCAGGAAAATAATAGCAGATAATGTAGCTGTAAATAACATATGACCTTTAAAAACTAGAGTACAAATTAAAAAAAATATATGTATATATTCCACAATGTCAGGGACATAATTAAAGTGCAGATTTATAGCAGGACTTCCAAAAGAATTACTTTTTCATTACTGTGTTATACTTTTGGACTAATGAAGTGATGATCTGCAGCTACACCCGTGCCCAGAGTGGAGATGGGAGGAGACAGCCGGGTCCAAGCACCCGCACAATGGATTTAGCAGTCACTAGGCATACTTGCCTACTTGTAAAATCTAGTTTCAGGGAGATTATAGTTGGTAGTAGAATTTTGCACAGTAGCCCCATTGAGGGGGCGTGTCATGCTCCACCCAGAGGGCGTGTCAAGTTCCATATAGGGTGAGACTGTGAGAAGAGATTGTGAACGTGGCACCTAGAAGCCTGGGTGTGTACTGCTACATCTGAGAGGAATCTTTTAAAATGACTTATATCCAAATGTAGATGAGCCCCAAAGCAGTTAGTAAGAGCTACTATACTTGGTAAAGTGCTGGGAAATGGTGCTGATGATTCAATGTAAATGTATCTCTCGTTTCTTTTTTTCCCTAAAAGTGTAACTATGTAACATGGGCCAGGTAAAATGAGGGAGATTGCTAGACTAATGAGGGAGAGAAAGAGATTGCTGCTATTTCGGGGAGTCACCAGGATTGGTGCATGCACACAAGCCAACGGTGCAACTGCCTGTGCAAAACACTGGCTGCAATGGACAGCATCTGCTGCAGCACAATGAAGCTGAATAGTGCTGCACGAAAAGCAGGAAGTGTCTTGCAGTTGCTCTCTGCTATTTACAGCCCGGTCTGGCAGTCCCAAAGAGAGGTAACAGCTTCCAATGCGACTGCCTGTAGTAGACCTCAGGAAGTGAAGTGCAGGGCCTGAAGGCATGGCTGAGAAGACAGAGTCCAGAAGAGGTAAGTATAATTAAAATATATTTTATTGAAGATAAATGCAAAGCGTATGAATCACTGGAAACTGAATAATAACTGAGACAGGAATGGAATGGGTAAAGTTCTTGGAATCTGCTGTAACTGAAGGGTTATGAAGACCAGACTGGAATCGAAAGAGTTCTTGGAATCGGCTGTAACCGAAGGATAAGGGAGACAGGATTGGAACCGGATATGAGCTGGAGTTGGCTGGAACCAAAGGAGGACTGGAATTGTCTGGAACCGAAGGGATACAGGAAACTGAGAATTCTGGGATGCGGTACTAAGAGTGTCTGGTGTGGTACAGTACATCAATGGAATATCGAATATGGAGAGAACACTGCAGGTAAGTATATGAGCAGTTGTTTGATGATGTGGTACATTGATGGTGATTGGAGACGATCACTGGGAACAGTTAAGAAACTTACTGGAGACTCAACTTACTGGAGACTCAGGTGGTCGGCAGGAACTGATAAAGTATAGAAGGTGAATCGATGGTAATATGATGCTGAGTCTATGGAGGGATGGAACCCACAGGAAGTAGCTGAAAAGCTAATAGGAGTTGAAGGAGATCGGCTGGAATCGATGGGGCATCGATGGGGAGATTATGGTGAGACTATAGTGAACAAGAACCAAACAGGAGCAGCTAAGAAGCTAGTAGGAGTTGCAGGAGATTGTCTGGAACCGATGGAGTATTGATAAATCAATAGGGATTAATGTTAAATTGGAAGAAATTTGAGAACCCACAGGGTGGAGCTTGGAAGCTAGGGAGAGTCTCTGGAGACCGGCTGAAACCAACTATACCTCGATGATGAGAAGCAAGTCACTAGTCACCGATGGTGGTCGATGATGAATGGAAGCAGAAGCACTTGGAATCGGATGGAACTGAATAGGTTAATGCTAGTGGACACTGGTGGGAGCTAGACTAAGCAGCATTCCCAAATAGCAAAACTGTGGCAAGGCATGATGGGACTTGTAGTTTCACAACAGCTGGAGGGCCATAGTTTGGACATGCCTGAAATAATGAAGTAAAGTGTGTAATTCAGTTGTCCCTGTACATGGTCACAATTGAATCTTCACAATTGCGACATGTACAGGGACAACTGAATTACACACTTTACTTCATTATTTCAGGACAATGAAGAAATGTATTTAGCAAAAGTTGGAAGAATACACGAACAAGCCAATAACTTATCTGATGGAGTCGTTCCTTTTAGCACTTTATTTCATGTTAATATATATAAATACGGCGGGGGCGAGACTGTACAGGAGAACGTAAGCATACGCTGTATGGAACATTACAGAAATATCCAGCAAATGCAATCCCCACATATTCTTTTACTTCACAGCTGGAACATATGTAGTCTGTCCATCAAATTTCGATTAAATTCCTATGGCAAAGAGTCAGCTACTTCTCATTTTATCCATAACCATCCACTTGAAAATAAAGACATACATTAGAAAAAAAAAAGTTGAACCGGTAACTTTTCAGCTCAGTTCAAATTTGGGTTCAGCTGTGTCTTAGCTTTTCCCATTCTGTTTCATTATCACCGTCTGTATTTGATGTTTTCAGTCATGATATTCCTTTAATATTGAAGTCTTATAGCCTATTGCTGAAAAGATTCAGACTGTTCCATCGCCTTCATCTTTAATTGAAATGAATGTCCCTCATACAGATTGTTGCCAGTACAGCCAAGCGTTCACAAAACTTTTCGAGTGTGTCTTGTAAGTTACCTGATCAACCTTCATTAGAGGGAGGAACGTGACGAAATGTATTTTGGGGATCTCAGAATGGGTTCACGCTAATAATTTTGGGACTAGTGGAAACTCAGGTGGTTTTTTGTTTGCAATAGAAAACCGAAGGCTGATTAAGCTTGAGCTGACACAAACCACCGAAGGATTCTGAGCTGCCTGCACTTTAGGTTGTGTGTTTTTCTAGGGGCTATGATGATCAGTATTAGCCAATTAGGGAGCAGGGGAGGAGTTCCTATAGTTAGGAATAGCCAGGAAGTCAGGTGATCTTCCTGTCTGGTCTGGATTTCCCCACCCTCCCTCCCTATTTTTCTATCTTCTTGGCGGCGGTAAAGAACGGTCCTTGTTCAAATGGAAGTAGTATGAGGATAGTGGGGTGCGCTCTCCCGAAATTTATATGTCTCTAGTCCAAGCCCCTTTTGACAGGGAATGGGCTGCACCATCCGCACAGGTGGGTTGCGAGGGGAGAGTTGAACACCAACGATGTGTGAATGGTGTGATGTGATCTTACCCCTCTTTTTCTCTATGACTGTTCTTTAGGGCCGCCACCCCTTTTATAGTTCAATATATATAGTTGTTAATCAATAAATTTGACATTCATATTGAAACGCCAGCACTTGTGTCTGTCTCGTTATTTTAGTGTTAAGTTATATAAGGTTTAGATAAGTTTATTAAAGTGTGGGGCATAAAGATTGCCGATGGTAAGTTTATTAACAAAGTTTTAAATATATGGAAATATGTTGACAGCACAAGGAATATTTAAAGAGAATACATTTGAAAAAAAAATGTATTTTATGGGGCCTACACACGTAGAGATTTGTTCCAGCAATTTAGCATGGGAGATTCCCCTTGAGCCACCAGAATCTAGATGGCTCAAAAAGTGCCAGCGATGTGCACCAGTGATTAAGCATGGGGGATTTATGTTAAGCTCACGCACAGGGCTCAGGGAGAGGCAGGGAGTGTTCTGGTGAAGCAGATCTATGATCGCTATCGCCCCCTAGACAAAACGCGGGTGATGTGCAGTCTCTTGCTCAGTGATCTGACTAGATTTATGGTACATGCTGGTTCTACATCTCCCGGCAATAGCAACATGCGGGGCCGCGCATTGCTACGGCTATGGGCCCTACACAAACAGATTTGTGCTTTATTTCTAAGCGATCTGGTCAAATTAAGTCAGATCGCTTAGAAATCACTATGGCCCTTATTCTGATCTCGGCGGTACGGCCCGTGTGCGATGTTTTCACTCTGCACATGCGCAGAGGTCACTCTGCGCATGTGCAGGCGAAATCGCCGCACAAAAAATGTATACGCCGCAAAGGGGGCGTATAGGGGCGTGAGGGGCTTAATAGCCTCATTACCCTATGCATACGCCCAGCGTTTCATGGGCGTTCCCATGCAAACGCGGGGCGTATGCATGGTAATGAGGCTATGACGCCAGTGATGGGGGCGGAAAGCTGACATCGCCGGATGTCAGCTCTCCGCCCCCATACAAGCTTTCACACGGACGATTGTCCGTGTGGTCTAAGCTTGCGGGAGCTGGTGGAGCGTGCGGCCCTGCCTTCGATGGTCGCCGACCATCGAATGCAGGGGGCAGCTCCCACCATGGTGGAGGCGTACGCCCCACCATGTTCATGCGGATCGCCAGCCGTCCGCGTACGGACGGCCGTGGCGATCCGTATAGTAGGCGGGGATTGGTTTGTGCGGCCGGAGCAACGTATGCGGCTCCGGCCGCACAGATCAGAATAAGGGCCTATGTGTGTAGGCCCCATAATGCTTTTTTTACTAATAATCTTATCACTTACACTGAGTGCCAGATGTATCAAGCTTCAAAAAGTGATAACGTGGAGAGTGATAAGCAACCAGCCAATCAGCTCCTACCTGTCATTTTTCAAATCCAGCCTGTGACATGACAGGTAGGAGCTGATTGGCTGGCTGCTTAACTTTCTCCACTTTATCACTTTTTAAAGCTGGCTTCACAACGCTTACTAACATTACTACTACTTTAGTTTTCTCACTGGGGTGCTGCTCTGAGCTTTCTGGCTTCTGCTGATTTATTGGGGTGCCACATCCCGCACCTAGATATAGCAATAAGGACCCCTAATACTCAGAGAAGCCTTGATACACGGCTTGGGGGTCTTACCCAAGTATTTGCAAATATATGCAACCAAGATCTCTGAATCTACTACCATGTGGTTTTTAAATCTGGTTACTGATAACATTCAGTGTGATGGGGAAACAATTTGTTCTTTCTAGAACAAATGTATCTTATCTTCATACTTACCTACTTGCCAGGAATGGGCAGGTCCCAAAAATCAGGTCCCCCTCTTGGCCCCCCAGGAAGGGTGGGAAAGACTCCCGCATTAAGCGGGCCCAACCGCACCCCCTCCCTCTGCCGGTCAAATACCGGCATTTGCAGCTCTTCAGTGGAGGGGGCGGGGCATAAATGATGCAAATTGCATCATTTAGTACCACCCCCCTCCCCTGGTTTAATGGGCTTCTTCCAGAGAGGAGACAATACAGGTAGGCAAGTATGCTTATCTTAGAAGATATTGTGCTCACATCTTCTTACACTTATAGAAGATTCAATTGTTGTCCAAGTATAGTGGGCCTGATTCAAGTCCCAACGGAGTACGGATGTTCAGTACTTTGCTCATGCGCCAGACCCATCCTGCACATGTGCAGTATGGGTCTCTAATATAGCACTCAGATCAGCAGCAGTGATTTGGTCTGCTTCCATTTAGGGGCAGAAAAGAGGTACAAATGGCTTCAATTATCCAAAACAGTGGAGGAGGAACGAGGCCAGGATCTCTGTTAGAGGATGGTGATTTTCTGGCCTCTTTGCTGTATTTGCAGCGGTTGGCCACAGCCCATAAAATGCTGTGTCCTAGGATGCAACTCGGATCAGTAATGCATGCAGGAGATGGGACTCCTTTGTCTGCAATAACATTTAAGTGTTATCACTGCTGCTTATATATCAGCAGCAGTGATAAGTACTCCAACATCATCTGAATAAGGCCCAGTAAGCACATGTTCATACAACGCATCTCATGCTGATCAAGATAAATATGCATATGTGCCTGGCAGGAGGTCTGTAATTTGTCAGTGCACAACCAGGATGCTGGATTAGCCTTGATAATAATTATGATCAGCTGCAGCTTAATATTATCTGATGCCATTACTGTTATTATTATTCTGCCTTTCTATCAGGACTGCAGCCCTTCCAGGTTAAATCCGTCACTCTGCTCTGAATAAATCAAGCCAGATGCAGTCTGTGAGACTGCTCTGGCTTTACTGTGGCTGGCAGTAACTTCCTATTGGAAATCCAATCTGCCAGTCAACCAAGGCAGTCCCATTGGGAGGTGTTTCCTCCCTCCGGGATGCCCCTATGGGCTGCTGCGGCTGCAGCCCATAGAATCCAGGGTCTGTGCATGCGCAGTACCAAGGCTGATACTGAGCATGTGCAGGTCCCTGACATCTGATTTGTACAGGAGCCGGGACCGTATTTTAGCTTCTATGGGCTGCTGCTGGAGCAGCCCTTAGAAGCTAGGGGCCAGCACATGCGTGGTACCAAGGAAATTACCGCGCCCATGGCGGGATCAGTGGGTATTAGCAGGGGCGGAAGCAGTGGCAGCAGGGACCTGCGGGGACCAGCAGTGGTGGCAGAGAAGGGTGGGGGTCAGCATTGCTGGCATCAGCCCCCCCTCTTACACTGAGGTAGGAGCCGCCACTGCTTTCTATTATTAGATATTCGCAAATGGAGCTCAAATTGTAACTCAAACAAGACATCCCAATTAAATTTTTTAATAACACAAGTGAATGGATGATTGTGTTTAATTGGATTTTATTAGTACTTTTATTTTGTATTTGCTTCAGTGAACATACGCACACAACATTGGCACATACGGTGTGCATGCTTTGACGAACTGGCCACATGATGCAAAATTGGCAAAATGCATCTTTTTTTGGTCACATTTTACACAATTAAATTCATTGGGCATAATGCATCCAATCCGACCTCAAGTCCAGTGGGCATTGTTCTTTTATTTCAGCAAATTACCACATTTCTTAGGGGGAGGTATATCATACTGTACCTTCTGAAGGTCTTGTTTAAAACCGCCAACAAGTTTCTAGATGTAATTTTATAGATTGTACTAGATAATTGATAGCTATTATCTGGTCATGGTTGCCAAATTTCTAGCTGGGCAGCCAGCTTTGTGAAGCAGGGGGCAGGTCCAGTGGCAGTGACACAAAGGTGGTAAGGTGAGGACAGAACCCACTGGAGGGGGCTGTGCAGGGGTGTATTACTTGTGATCCTGTCATCATGGCCACACCCCTGTTGCACAATGCCGCTATCACAGGCATTGTGCAACTGGGGCGGGGGACTGCAGGGATTGTGGGGGACTTACACAGCTATGGGGGGTGGGAGTGTGGAGAGGAGCTTCAGCAGTGGAGAAGCAGCAGGCATAGGGGGAGCTGTGTCCCCAGCGGAACACGGCTCCAGCCAGCAGTGAGATCAAATGTCAGAGTGATGCAGACATGGTGGATTGCACAGCATTTTAAATTTGGAGCCATTACAGACGTCAATAAGAAATTCAGGCAGTGGGATTTTAAAATTGGTGCCATTTGTGAGCCAATAGGAAGTGGCCGAGGTGAGCCAATCATCACTTGCCACACCATACTTGGCCCCACCCTCTTCATCTGAGGTCAGGCACCGACGGGGAGGCAACAAGAAGAGTCCGTCTGCAGAGAGATAGCACGGAAGAGCTCCCGAAGACGAATGAAGATGCCAAAGATGGCTCCAGAAGACAACAAAGGACAGAAGCGCTCTGGTGGCCATTAAAGATGCCAGAAGATGCAATGATCAAGAAGGAAGATGCCCAGATTCAGCTGGCTGATGAAATAAGAAGAGGCACCGCTAGTCAGGATAGGCCAGTGACAAAAGAATGAAGATGATGAGCGGAGAGGACTACGGGTGAGGGACACAATAGCTAACAAAGCTACAGCCTGTAACCTCTCCCAAAAACGGGTAGGCCCTCCTTGAGGGCACCTGTCCATTACCCTCTCCCTAGGCCATCAGGGCTCCAGCATTAGGCACATGGGACAAGATCAGGCACTAGGCCTCTGGAGACAGTAGGCGCTCCTGGAGCATATGCACAATTGTCATTTGCTAGGCCTGTGGCCACATTAAGGCATTAGGCCTGGGGTGATTGGGAAGTTAGGGATCTGTATATTAACAGGAGACTCATCCTGGCCACTGATAGGCAAGCACTAGGTCCTAGGGTGCAAGTCAGGCCTTAGGCCTGCAGGTAATTAGGGTGCATAAGGTACAGAACAGGTGTGTCACCAACAGATATATAGTGACCCTAGGCATAAGTAACTTAGTAGCTACAGTTAAGCAGGCCCATAGGTCTCAGGTTGTGGAAAGTAACCCTGAGCACTAGGCTAGAGTTCCCCCAGGTGTATTTCCTGAAAGATGAACAGGCTGTGCGGCTGTCACCTTTCCAGTTATAACCAGTAGGTGAAGGACTGGTCCAGCTCCCCACTTGAATCTTCATCCGACATGCAGAACTAGTAGGAAGATCCAGGGATGAGAATGGGCTGGCCAGCTCTAGCTGTGTAAACTGGCAGGGACTTAAAGAGACAGAACCATTTTCCTAGTTTTGTACTGTGGTGATTGATGTTGCCGTATGGTGCAAGGTAAGATTAGAACTGTTAGAGTTTGTGTCGCACTATTCACACACTATTAGTTTTAGGGATCTGTGTTGCAGGTTAGCTAGTCTTGTGTCACACTAGTTAGCATTAGGCCCTGCACATTGTTATTATCTTTGTCTCCTTGCAGGGACCTGTAACTGGACAAAGTACAAGACTGAGGTTGGAGAGTATCATCTCTGACCATTTGTCTCTGTGTTACTGACCCTATCTATACCCATTCCTTCTGGGCAAACTGTGGACCTTATATTCCGGTGCAAGGTTGAGTTTTTACCTGCTGTGTGAGTACTAATAGGTGAGATTTTGGGTTCAGAGGTCAAGAGTGCAGAGGATGACCTTCATTTAAGCCTGAAGCTCTGATTTGGAGGCACGTCGTGGGATGGTGGGTGCATCTGTCTGCACCAGGAAGGACGGTATTCACGTCCTCTCCTAGGTCATCATCTTCAGGTCCAGTTAGGTTACCAAGTCATCTGATTTGTCACAGCTTGAATGTGAGCAGCTGCAGCACCAGGTAAAAGGTCCAGCTACACCTGCATGACAGTAGGCACCACATCACACCGGTCCTCCTACAGGATGGGCACCCATATTCTGGAACTTCCCAGCCATTCCTGGAAGGTAGGCATTTATGAATTTGATTGGTCACACTGGTCAATGTCTTCCTTTGTCCTCTTAAAAAGGTTTGTCAAATCTCCCCTTTACATCTACAAGTGTAGCAGCTAAACAAGTGAGTCATTTTGAAGGGTTAGTTAATATTTAAGAGATTGAAGCCTATCAGTTCACTGGGAACTGGTGACACATTAATGATGTTAATACTGTAGTTCCTAGAAAATTGATTGGCTAAATAACATCTCTTCCCTTTTTATTTATTTTTCAAAGTGATGTTTTAAGATGAATAAAACATGTCCTATACGAAAATTAAATTAGAATTAAACATATTTAGTGGAACAAACCTAAATACATTTGAAATATTGAAATGCAGCACTTTTTAAACACAATAATTGACTGCAATGGGTGTGACAGGAATGAAAGTATATGGAAATGAGCCGAGAGAGGTGCAGAAGAGAGAAGGCAGGAGGTTTCGGGATTAGCATAATTTCAAAGCAGTGTACTGTTCCCAGCTCTACAAAAAAAAGATGATGAGAGATTTTATTTTTGCGCCCCATTGCTTTAACCACAGAAATGCGCGACACGTAAAAAAAAATGCATAACACGCCACTTCTTATTTTTTATTTTGGTCATATATATTAAAAACACATAAAAATCAGACTAGAGCATCTCAGCAGCATTTCTATACCCCACAGGCAAAATACTTCATTACTGCTGAGGGAATTTAGGATCTCAACTGCTTTAAGAAAAGTAGCTTATGACTCTGATATTTAACTAAAATCAAGAAACGGTTCCATTAAATCCCTTTTCAGGATTCTGACAGATCATCTTAACTAGCTGCATTAAATCCCTTTGGATACGTTCCACATCTACAGATATTAAAGTGCAGAAAAAAATCTATGCTTACGTTTTGCTTTGGGGATTTTTAAATAAAAGTGTTATTAGGGGAGAAAAATATAATTTTCTGTTTTACCAAACATACACAAAGAAAACTAAAATTTTTAGCATAACGCTGTCCATGGACCCAGGGCGGCCATAAGGGGGAACTGACGGGACTTCCGTCCTGGGCCCAGACAGAAAGGGGGCCTGGCACTGGAGTCTATCAAGTATAATTTGTCATAAACATGTCACATCTCTCTTAAAGCAGTAGTGTGGCCCAGTGGAGGAAGTTGTGGGTGGTTGGCCCAGGTGAAAAAATATGATCTGGGCCCCCTCCTCCACCCCAACCCAAGGTCGTAATTGGGGCTCACTTCACCCTATCTGCTACCCACCCGGATTGCCTGCTACCCCTAAAAGTTGTCACGGACGACAAACTCTTCTCTACTTCTCAGCTGAAACACCACTGATAAGCCCGCTACCTGCTCAATGTGGTCAGCCATCTATGAAGCGCCTGTCACTCTATCAGAGGTGAGTGTGGCTCGCTCCCTGCTTTATCAACATCGGCGGCCAGCCGGCTACTAGCCGACCGCCCAGAGGGTTGTAGCTGGAGCCATACTTTTATTATCCTCTGGCTACCGCAGGAACTTGGGAATGGACATAAATTAAGAGGTACTGCCTCCAAAAATAACTGTGGAGAAAATATATTGTGGACACAAAGTGGAAAAAATTCACCAGCCATTTACTCCACGCCACCGCTTTCATATTTAAAGTGACATCCCTGTGTCGACTTAGAGACTTGTCTAATTAAATCTACAGACACGCTATGAATCCGGAGTTGGTTTAGCTTATAAATGGAATTATACCTCATGAAAGTCTTTATATGAGGAGCTGACATGTTTCATTGTTTTTATATGAGTTGTGTTTAGATAATTGAATATTTGTAAGTAAAAAATTGCTATTCTTATTTGGATGTGTGGCGCTCTCTTTTACTTATTCATATATATATATATATATATATATAAAGTCCAATAACTGCCGGCACTCTGGTATAACATACACCTTGCCCCCGGTGCCACAAATGCAATGCACACTGATCCAAGTCCAGAAGGACAAACAGGCACTCAGGAGACGTTTTTTTGTGATGCAAATAAAAGTGTATTGAAATGGGGACGTTTCGGGGTATGAGCCCCTTCTTCAGGCTGTGGCTGTAGGAGTGGGCTGAAGAAGGGGCTCATACCCCGAAACGTCCCCATTTCAATACACTTTTATTTGCATCACAAAAAACGTCTCCTGAGTGCCTGTTTGTCCTTCTGGACTTGGATCAGTATATATATATATATATATACTAGGTGATTCATCGCGCCCTACGGGCGCTCTTCACACCGTCGTAAGGGGCTGCGCCCCCTTAATTTGTGAACGTTTGTATATGAGAAATATGGTTAGAATTGTATGAAAGATGCCCTGTATTGCAACTTAGGTGTCCGCGAATCGCGGGAGGGGGGGTCGCGGAGGGTGCCGCGAATTGCAGGAGGGGGGGTCGCGGGGGGTGCCGCGAATTGCAGGAGGGGGGGTTGTGGGGTGGTGGATGCTGCGAATCGCGGGAGGGGAGGGATTGCAGAGAATCGCGGGAGGGGGGTCGCGGGGTGGGTTGCGCAAATCACGGGAGGGGGTTTACGGGGGCGGGGGTTGCGGCGAATCATGGTAGGGGGGGGTCGCGGGGGGTGTCCCGTGAATCACGGGAGGGGGGGTCACGAGGTGGGGTGCCGAGAATCGTGAGGGGGTGTGTGTGTGCCGTGAATCGCGGGAGTGGGGATTGCGGGGGGGTGGGGGGGGTGTGACGCGAATCGCCACAAGAAAAATCAACACAGAAAGGTCAACACATGTAAATGTTGACATAAGTGTGGCACTTCATTGGTGTCCATGTCGACACATGAGAATGAATATGAAAACATTAAAAAAATGAAAAAAAAAAATTCAAAAACTCATGTCAACCTTTTTCATTGTCGACCATAGCCATGTCAGTGTTTTCCATGTGCAATTTAATTCTGGACTGCCGCGAATCGTGGGGGGGTGCCGCGAATTGCGGGAGGGGGGGTCGCGGGGGTGGGTGCCGCGAATCGCGGGAGGGGGGGTTACGGGGCGGGGGTTACGGCGAATCATGGGAGGGGGGGTCGCGGGGGTGTGCCATGAATCACGGGAGGGGGGGTCACGGGGTGGGGTGCCGAGAATCGCGGGGGAGGTATGTGTGTGTGTGCCGTGAATCGCGGGAGTGGGGGTTGTGGGGGGGGGGGGTGGGGGGGGGTGTGACGCAAATCGCCACAAGAAAAAATCAACACAGAAAGGTCAACACATGTAAATGTTGACATAAGTGTGGCACTTCATTGGTGTCCATGTCGACACATGAGAATGAATATGAAAACATTCAAAAAATGAAAAAAAAACTCATGTCAACCTTTTTCATTGACGACCATAGCCATGTCAGTGTTTTCCATGTGCAATTTAATTCTGGAGCTGCCGCGAATCACGGGGGGTGCCGCGAATTGCGGGAGGGGGGGGGTCGCGGGGCTGGCTGCCGCGAATCGCGGGAGGGCGGGGTTCACAGGGGTTCCGGTGGGGGGTTGCCGCGAATTGCGGGAGGTGGGGGGTCACGGGGGGTGCCGCGAATCGCGGGAGGGGGGGTTGCGGGGGGTGTGACGCGAATCGCCACAAGAAAAAATCAACACAGAAAAGTCAACACATGTAAATGTTGACATAAGTGTGCCACTTCATTGGTGTCCATGTTGACACATGACAATGAATATGAAAACATTCAAAAAATGAAATAAATCTTCAAAAACTCATGTCAACCTTTTTCATTGTCGACCATAGCCGTGCCAGTGTTTTGCATGTGCCATTAATCCTGGGGCTGCCGCGAATCGCGGGGGTGCCGCGATTTGCGGGAGGGGGGGGTTGCGGGGGGTGGGTGCCGCGAATCGCGGGAGAGCGGGGTTCATGGGGTTCCGATGGGGTGTTGCTGCGAATTGCCGGGAGGGGGGGGCGCGGGGGGGGGGTGCCGGGGTGCCGCGAATCGCCGGAGGGGGGGTTGCGGGGGGTGTGACGCGAATCGCCACAAGAAAAAAATCAACACAGAAAGGTCAACACATGTAAATGTTGACATAAGTGTGCCACTTCATTGGTGTCCATGTCGACACATGACAATGAATATGAAAAAATTAAAAAAATTAAAAATAAATATTCAAAAACTCATGTCAACCTTTTTCATTGTCGACCATAGCCATGTCAGTGTTTTGCATGTGCCATTTAATCCTGGGGCTGCTGCGAATTGCGGGGGGGGGTTGCCGCGATTCGTGGGAGGGGGGTCGCAGGGGGGGTGCCGCCAATCGTGCAAGGGGGGGTCGCGGGGGGTTCTTTTTGCCGCGAATCGCGGGAGGGAGGTCGCGGGGGGGGGTTTCCGCGAATCGGGGGGGGTCACGGGGGAGGGTTTGCCGCGATTCGCGGGAGGGGGGGGTCGCGGGTGGTGGTTATGCCGCGAATTGCGGGAGGGGTCGTGGGGGGGGTTCTTTTTGCAGCGAATCGCGGGAGGGGGGGTCCGCGGGGGTGTTTTGCTGCGAATCGCGGTAGGGGGGGTCGCGGGGGAGCGGGTGTTTTTGCCGCGAATCGCGGGGAGGGTGGGGGGGCGTGCGGGGGGGGGGGGGGTTGCCGCAAATCGCGGGAGGGGGGCGCTCACCTGGTGGCTGTGAAGTAGCAGTGCTGGGCAACATGGGAAGGCAGTGGGTGTCTGGCACTGTCTGTGGGCTCACTGGGCTGGTTCTCTGTCACATACCTCCCAACATGACCCTCTCCAGGAGAGACACAATGCTCTGTTTCTAGACTTCCCCTTAATGTATGATTGCCATCACCTGTTTTAAACAGGTGAATTCTCAAAAAGGTGTTCAGCACAGATGAAGGCAATCACACATTAAGAGGAAAGTCCAGGAACAGAGCGTTATAGACACAGACACCCACTTTGAGTGACAGATGTAGCCAAATATATAGGAGATATATATATATATATATATATACACACACACACACACACAAGTTCACTGCTGTGTAAGGCAGTCACAGCAGCACGTCGGTATCAAAAAAGACCATAAATAGCAATCTCAGCTATGCTGCAACGTGTCAAATTTTATTTGTCATCAGGCATAAAATGTACAAACATTGCTCACCTTATATCCCCGTGTCCCACCGTGTGCGCACCAATCCCGTTTGCCAGAAGCAGACCGTCCCCCATGAGCGCATCACTTCTGGTCTGGTTGTCCGGGCGACATGTAAACAACACTATCACCTCCGGACACCAGAACCGGCATGCGATATGTCACTTCCGCGCCGGTTACCATGGAGACGCAGCAACAATGCCCATACTTCCCTTCGATACCTGGCCCAGCAAAACATTGTGCAGAGATAATTAGATTTGGGTGGGGTTTTACACCTGCCTCACCTGCAGTGCACATGGTTTTGTCCATCTAAGAAATATTTTGTCAGAAAGAGTGAACTAGAATAAGGGCCTCAGTTCCTGCTGGAGCCTGCTGAAAAATAGCCCTGTGTATATATACTGAATAGTGGATCAATACTCTTAATTCCCACGCCCGATCATTTTGCTTGTAGTTCAGTCTCCAACTGATCACACTTCTATATGCATGGAATGTTTCCCCTGAATTACCCCCTTCCCTAGTGTTTTTTCCTTAGCACTGCCAATGACACCAATCTTGTGTTAATTATGCACATAAATTAGTTAGCAGCGAAACCTTCATAAGCTTGAATGTACGAAACTTTGAAGTAGAATTGTCAATTGCTATATCATTTCTAAAATTAATAAAATTAAATAAAATAGATTTCTATGAAGACCAAAAAATGTAACTTGAAGAAACAAGAAAAGATTTGTCATGCATTGAAAACACTTCTGTAATGTGCGCCAGGAAATAAAATAATTCACAAATGTATTGGCTGAAGTTCTTCAACGAGGATCGAAAGTTGAAAACAAAAAATCCAATCCTTTACAATAGCTGGAATAGCGTACACACTTTATATGTTAATTACACAGAGGCTCCACATCTATCATATAACAGGGTAAAATACAGGAGGCTAATGATACACATGATGACACATTGAGTGAGAAGATTTATCATCATCCCACTATAATTTATATCCTGTTAAGGAAATCTCTCCCTATTAAAAATGCCAATAGCAAATCACTTACAAACCGACTCTGTAATAAGAAAAGGTCATTTTGCAATAGAATTTCTGTACTACTATAGCTGATTTAAATGACACCTTTATTCACATTAAAGTCCAAGACCTGTTAAATAATCAATATCACTGTATTCTAGGGTTACCACCCGTCCGGGATTACTCCGGACAGTCCGGTAATTGAAACCGGCGTCCGGAGTCCGGAAGGGTGGCTGCCCCGGACTATATATTGTCCGGGAATTGATCCACGGCCGGCCGGCACCGCCGATATTACTGATGCGGGCGGCCATCTGGTCCCCACACAACAGGATGACAGACACTGCACATACCCTGGAAGCCGGCGCCGGGGGGGGGGGGTGGGAGAGCCGCGGGGTGGTGACACACGTCGGACCATCCTATTACTCCTCCTTCAGACAGTGTCTGTGATGTAAGTCGCCGCGGCACTTGCTGGGAGGAGGGGGGAGGCGGGACACAGTCTGAGTGTCATGTCCTCCTCCTCGTATGTCCTCCAGCTCCTCCTGCGGGCTGCGGCGCTACGCCGCTACGTGACTGACACACCTGACCTGACACTTGAGTGCGGCGTGCCTGTGTCGGGTCACGGACGGCACGGTGAGTTGTGTGGTGCATACTGTCATGTCCCCCACATTGCCGCTGGTCTACCCCTCCTCCACTGTGGGTCTGTGGGGATCAAATGACGCAGTGAGTTGTGTGGCGCAGACTGTCATGTCCCTGTCAAAGTTCAACTTCAGCAGTTGCACCGTGGCTGCCTGCCTGCTGTGTTTGTCCCCTCCTGCACAGACTGTCACACTGTCCCCAGACGGGCAGTCCTCTTCTGCGCACTATGCCAGTCACCACCTGCTGGGCGATGTGCCCGCTGGCCTCAGGCCCCCAGCCAACCTCCCAGGCCCAGCCAGCACAGCAGCAGCTACTCTAATTTACTACTGTGGCCACTGGCCACGCTGGCCCAATACAATATTATGTTGATCATCACTATGGCCCCAGGCCCCCAGCCAACCTCCCAGGCCCAGCCAGCCCCAGCACAGCAGCTACTCTAAATGTACTACTGTGACCACTGGCATTTGGCATTTGCCGTCCCCCTTGGCAACGAGCATTTGCCCTCCACTGTGGCAACAGGCATTTGCCCTCACCTTGTCAACGAGCATTTGCCCTCCACCTTGGCAACAGGCATTTGCACTCCCCCGTGGCATCAAGCATGAAGGTCCTGGCATCGAGCATGAAGGCTCTGGCATCGAGCAAGAAACCCCAAGCAATTAACATGGAGGTAGGCGGTATTTATATGGCATAATATGTAATAGCCATTACAGTGTATGGTATACCTGTATGTAAAGGGCATTAGGTTGTGTTTGGGATAACGTGTAATGGGCATTAGAGTGTGTGGCATAATGTGTAATGGGCATGTAGTATACTTATGTAATGGTTGTGTGGGACGTATGATAGGTATTCTGGTGTGTTTTTGGCTTGAGCACTGTCCCTGTTGTCCTTAGTTTTAAAAAAATTGTTGAGCCCTGGCATAACTCGTAATGAGCATTATGGCTTCTGGTGCGCACTGTCACTTTTATCCTTATTTTAAGAAAATTGTTGAGCCCTGGCAAAACGTGTAATAGGCACTATGGCATGTGGTATAATATGGATGTTTGACGTGTAATAGGCATTATGGTGTAAATTTTTGGGCGCGCCTCCGGCGCGCGCTGTCCATTTTGCCCCTATTTTTCTTTTTTAAATTGTCCACTCATGGCATAACGTGTAATGGGCATCACGGTGTGTGCCATAATGTATAATGGGCATCAGTGTGTGGCATAGCGTATAATGGGCATTACAGTGTGTGACATGACGTGACGTAACGTGTATGTGGCATTTACCATGTGCAAAATCAAGAATAGATTTGAAGCAAATGTAAATAAACAACAACCATAAGGGGAGTCAAGGGGCGGTGCTGGGCGCGGGTCAATGGGTGGGCTGTGGGTGTGTCAAGGGGCGGGTCACTGTCCGGGAATCGCTCAACACAAAGGTGGTAACCCTACTGTATTCATTATTGACCTGAAAATAATGATGATGCTGTCATGTAACGGAATGATTAGACCGTGTCTTTTGCAGAAAGGAATACTTATTCCTTTGTAGAATTCATAATTATATGAGGAAGAAACCTTACCACTGATCATAGAAGAAACCTTACCACAGAGGAAGAAACCTTACCACTGATCATAGGAATTCTCTTCCTAATCAGGAACTAAAGGGATCAGATGGGTATAGATGGGGAGGGTGAGAGGGAGGGGGAGGGTAGGGGCAGGATTAGTGAGATGGAGCAATCATATTTTTTACTAAACCTAAAAAAATGCCTCAATAAAGCTGTCACAGATCTGCTTAGTCAAGCTTACCTGTATGGTGATTCTGCTCTGTGTCTCAGTCTGACTCAGTCCTGTCTCCATTCATGCTGCCAGACAGTCTGTGCATTGCTGGTTCATTGATTGATTGCATCTGATTGAAATCCAGGCAGAAGCTGGAATCACCTGTAACCCTTTGCTCTCCTGTTCCATGTGGCTCACCTGTTTAGTTCAGACTGAAGTATTCTGGATTCCTGCCTCAGATTGCAGATTGCCCTCTGTCATTTCCTCCAATCAATACAAGGCAGGGGGGATAAATATCTTGCTCACAGAGGCAGAACTGACTTCAGCAACTTGTCTTCCTGCTGCATGTGCTGGATGTTCCGTACAGTTCAAGCCTGCTTCCTGGAATCCCTGCGTGAGTCTTCAGTGTTCAGCTCCCAGAGGCTCTGCTTGTCCGGCTGGTCCAGCGCTCACGGTCTGGTCCACAAATGGTCCAGTTCCTGCTCATCTAGTTCCTGTGTTTATACTCGGTTTTCTTCAGTTATTTGTTATATGCCAAGTCAGCCATTTCAGTTCTGTTATCTCCGTCACCTGTTCCTGTGTCAACGCCAAGTCGCTACCCTGTCCTGATACCAGTTTCCTGACCTGCCTGCTACAAGCTGCATCCAGCTATTGTGTGCTACGTCTCTGCTGTAAGCTTCCAGTAATCCTGTCATTCAGCTGTATCCTGATCCCAGCCATCCAATCTTCAATCATCCAATCGTCCAATCTTCAGGTCATCCAATCGTCCAATCTTCAGTCATCCAATCGTCCAATCTTCAGTCATCCAATCGTCCAATCTTCAGTCATCCAATCTTCAGTCATCCAATCGTCCCATCTTCAGTCATCCAATCGTCCAATCTTCAGTCAGCCAATTGTCCAATCTTCAGGTATCCTTTTCTCTAAACTCAAATCCTGTACATTGCCTTATCCTCCCAGAACTACCGGCACATATCTTGTTTATTTTGAACGGACTGCCATCTTGTTTATTTTTGCCAAGGACTGCTATCTTTTGTTACTTGTTATTTATCAGAGACTTGCATCTAGTTATTATTTGTCCAATCAAGAAGTATTGATCCTGGTTACATTATCTGTTATATGAGTTCCTTCAATAAACCTGTTTGTGTTAACCCATCTCCGGCTGGTCACGCCTCTCTCTTCCTGAGATCCGCACCACTCCATCAATCCACCATCTGACCACTCCAGTCACGACTGATTCCACACACCTATTTCGTGACAGTTTGCTGAAGTCACATGGACTTGGTCAGTGATCAGAGTGTGAGAAGTGTGGGTTGTCTAGATCACAGTACCAGCATGGAGAGACAGATTGATCTTCAGTTCTTACTCACAAAGTTCTGGCAAGACTTATCTGGTTGTTCTTGCAAGCTGCAGCAATCCTTGCCGGCTAATGAATCCTCACGTGTCACATCTGCAGCCGCATGTCATTTGGCCTCTTCACCTCTACCCCCTGACTACCCGGCTACTCCAAAGGAGGACGATGAGGCTTCTGCGGACAGTGGGTCTGTCATAAGTCCGTTACTTTGCCATCTGCAATCTGGTTCTGCTTGGACCTTTAAAGAGCCAGAATCAGAGACATTAAAGGTTTTACACCAGTTACTGAATCAACTACAGGAATTACCATCTAAAAATTTTTCTGTAGTCTCCGCCATATTGGACAGTTCTTTGGTACCCCTTTCCAGTGGAACTGTGCGCAAAGGAACTTCCACTACACTTCCAAGTACTCCTGAGAAGTCCTCTCATAAGCCTTGTAAGGACATACCACAAAGCAGACCACGAGCCCAGCTGTCTGAGGAGGAACGTCAGCGGCGCAGGCAGCTAGACCTGTGCTTCTATTGTGGTGGTTCAGACCATTTCATAGAAGATTGTTCTCTCCGTCTGCCCAGAAATGGGGAGATTCCTCCCGTTACAGCTCAGAAAGAAACCCGAGTTAATACTTGGGGCCCTAGAACAAAGATCATCTTGGCCAAACACGGTTTTACTGCTGTCCACAGAGCTCCTGGGAAGGTTCCTGTATCCATTACTGGAGGTGGAGTCTCAGGATTTTCTGCCCAAAAGCATGTGTCCGTCTCATCAACCTCAGGAGGGTTGTCCAATACCGCAGCCCCAGCAGAGGTATCTTGTGCTAAAGATTCAGAACGAGTATCCCGTCTCCAGCCCCAGAGGGGAGTTCAGCCTCTCCAGTCTCAAGAAGGGGTCTGCTGTATCCAGCCCCAGAAGGGAGTCCAGAATCTTCAGCCCCAGGAGGGGGGCTCTCAGTCTCCTGCCCCAAGAGGGGGCTCTCAGTCTCCTGCCCCAAGGGGGGGCTCTCAGTCTCCTGCCCCAAGGGGGGGCTCACAGTCTCCTGCCCCAAGAGGGGGCTCACAGTCTCCTGCCCCAAGAGGGGGCTCACAGTCTCCTGCCCCAAGAGGGGGCTCACAGTCTCCTGCCCCAAGAGGGGGCTCACAGTCTCCTGCCCCAAGAGGGGGCTCACAGTCTCCTGCCCCAAGAGGGGGCTCACAGTCTCCTGCCCCAAGAGGGGGCTCACAGTCTCCTGCCCCAAGAGGGGGCTCACAGTCTCCTGCCCCAAGAGGGGGCTCACAGTCTCCTGCCCCAAGAGGGGGCTCAAAGTCTCCTGCCCCAAGAGGGGGTTCAAAGTCTCCTGCCCCAAGAGGGGGTTCAAAGTCTCCTGCCCCAAGAGGGGGTTCAAAGTCTCCTGCCCCAAGAGGGGGTTCAAAGTCTCCTGCCCCAAGAGGGGGTTCACTGTCTCCTGCCCCAAGAGGGGGTTCACTGTCTCCAGTCCCAGAAGAGGGCTTTCTGTGTCCAGCCCCAAAATGGGATTTCAAGTGTCCAGTCCCAAGTAGGGGTGAATCCAGGTGTCCAGTCCCAGAAGGGGGATATTCCAGGTGTCAAGCTCCAAGAGGGGGAAATTCCAAGTGTCGAGTCCCAGGAGGGGGTCCTGTATACCAGAGACCCTGGAGGAGAGTCGGACACTTCTGCCCTGGCCTCCGGGCCTGAGGACACACCTGCCCTGGCCTCCGGGCCTGAGGACACACCTGCCCTGGCCTCCGGGCCTGAGGACACACCTGCCCTGGCCTCCGGGCCTGAGGACACACCTGCCCTGGCCTCCGGGCCTGAGGACACACCTGCCCTGGCCTCCGGGCCTGAGGTTGTTCCAGTTATTCCAGTGCAGACTGCCTTGCCCAAGGCATCCGAGGGGTCTGCCATGCACAAAACACTCAATGTGCCCGCCGTGTCTGAGGCTTCCGTGGTTCCAGTTTTTCCTAAAAAGTCCAAGATTCTTGATCAGCTGAAGCCTTCCAAAGCCCCAATTCCATCAAAACCATTTCAAGATTCAAGCAGAGAATATTCGCCCATCTATTTTGATGGGGATCTTGTCCATTATGAAGCCCTGGTGAACCAATATTTGTCTATATTGGAAACCGAACCTTCATCTGGTCTCACGCTAGCCAACATCGTCAGTTACCTGTTTTTGTCATTTAAAGGAGAAGCTTTGGAGTGGGCTTGTCCACTTTATGAATCTAACGACTCCAGACTTCGAGATCTGACATCCTTCTCCAAGGCCGTAGTGGAAAGGTTCGGTTCAAAGACTCCCTGTAAGAATTCCTCCACCACTACAGTTAAAAGTCATCCGGTGGCCAAAACCAACCATTCTTTGCCATCCATCCAAGATTGTGCGCCATCTCAACAATGCCTTAGAACCTCCAAGGTTTCAAAAAATTGTCTATTGATGCCCAAATCTATGGACGTTAGAATTGGGTACACATCCATGTCCACCCATTGTGTTGGTTCCTCTGGACTGTCCAATTCTCCAGGATCATCTTCTGAAAAGCAATCTGCCCCCGTCAATACCCACCATATGTATTGGATCTTCCGCTTCATGCTACCTCAGTGGTCCTTCAGGGAGTTTCAATTCAACTGAGAGGTCTTCAATCCTGACCTTAGACCAAGACTCAAATTCAGAGTATGATTCTGATTATGATGCCACTCCCTTCCTGGGAGGTCCTGTGCTCTCTGGTGCCTGTTTTACAGAACCTAAAGCTTCACCTTCCTCAAAAATATCAAAGCATTCATCTAAGAAAAAGAAGAAGCATCGTCGTTAACCTTGAGCTCCCTTCCAAAGAAGGTTCTGGCATAGGTGTCCGGAGTCCACCCTGAAGGAGGGGGTAATGTCACAGATCTGCTTAGTCAAGCTTACCTGTATGGTGATTCTGCTCTGTGTTTCAGTCTGACTCAGTCCTGTCTCCATTCATGCTGCCAGACAGTCTGTGCATTGCTGGTTCATTGATTGATTGCACCTGATTGAAATCCAGGCAGAAGCTGGAATCACCTGTAACCCTTTGCTCTCCTGTTCCATGTGGCTCACCTGTTTAGTTCAGACTGAAGTATTCTGGATTCCTGCCTCAGATTGCAGATTGCCCTCTGTCATTTCCTCCAATCAATACAAGGCAGGGGGGATAAATATCTTGCTCACAGAGGCAGAACTGACTTCAGCAACTTGTCTTCCTGCTGCATGTGCTGGATGTTCCGTACAGTTCAAGTCTGCTTCCTGGAATCCCTGCGTGAGTCTTCAGTGTTCAGCTCCCAGAGGCTCTGCTTGTCCGGCTGGTCCAGCGCTCACGGTCTGGTCCACAAATGGTCCAATTCCTGCTCCAGTTCCTGCTCATCTAGTTCCTGTGTTTATACTCGGTTTTCTTCAGTTATTTGTTATATGCCAAGTCAGCCATTTCAGTTCTGTTATCTCCGTCACCTGTTCCTGTGTCAACGCCAAGTCGCTACCCTGTCCTGATACCAGTTTCCTGACCTGCCTGCTACAAGCTGCATCCAGCTATTGTGTGCTACGTCTCTGCTGTAAGCTTCCAGTAATCCTGTCATTCAGCTGTATCCTGATCCCAGCCATCCAATCTTCAATCATCCAATCGTCCAATCTTCAGTCATCCAATCGTCCAATCTTCAGTCATCCAATCGTCCAATCTTCAGTCGTCCAATCTTCAGTCATCCAATCATCCCATCTTCAGTCATCCAATCGTCCAATCTTCAGTCAGCCAATTGTCCAATCTTCAGGTATCCTTTTCTCTAAACTCAAATCCTGTACATTGCCTTATCCTCCCAGAACTACCGGCACATATCTTGTTTATTTTGAACGGACTGCCATCTTGTTTATTTTTGCCAAGGACTGCTATCTTTTGTTACTTGTTATTTATCAGAGACTTGCATCTAGTTATTATTTGTCCAATCAAGAAGTATTGATCCTGGTTACATTATCTGTTATATGAGTTCCTTCAATAAACCTGTTTGTGTTAACCCATCTCCGGCTGGTCACGCCTCTCTTCCTGAGATCCGCACCACTCCATCAATCCACCATCTGACCACTCCAGTCACGACTGATTCCACACACCCATTTCGTGACAAAAGCATTTTTTCGAGGTTGAAAGGTTTTGTTTTTTTTCAATATAATTTTGAGCTTTTTTTAAAACATTTTTAATAATGGAACTGGGCATATTTGACAGACTTATGCAAATAAACTAGTCAGGTTAGGCTGGGGGATATAATCTGAGACTGGCCCAGGGAAGCGGTAGGAGGATAACTCTTTCCTCTCAGGGCCTCTCTCTCTTCTTTAAAGATAAATATTGTGCTATAAGCAGTGTTAAAAAATAACATAAATACTCGTGCCTGCCAAAAAAGGGAACTTGGTATCGTGGGAAGCGGCATGGATGGCCTTATGGAATACCCCATTTTTCACTCTGGGGGTGTTCCCAACACTCCTGGGGATGCTGGTCTGCCCTATGGTGCACAGCACAGAACAATGCGGTCCCTGGGTCAGACTCTGGGACAGTCCTTGAAAAGAAAGACTGCCCCGCCTAAAGTTGGATAGTTGGAGTGTATGTGTAGGTGTCTAGGTCACTCGAGATGCAGTCGTTAGTGTAGAGGGAGAAGAGCAGGGGGAAAGGACACATCCCTGGGGAGCACCAGTGCTGATTGTACGTATGGCGGATGTGAAGGCTCTGGCTATCACCACTTGTTTCCATGCCGTCAGGAAGTCCACAATCCAGGAGCAGGTAGATTCTGGAACTCCTAGGGAGAGAAGTTTGGGCTGTAGGATAGCGGGGGCAATTGTGTTAAATGCCGAGCTGAAGTCAATGACTAGGACCCTTGCGTAGGTGCCTGGATGATCCAGGTGTTCCAGGATATAATGCTGCCCTAGGTTAACTGCATCCTCGACGCTTCTGTTTGCTCGGTAGGCGAACTGCAGGGGGTCGAGATGGGTGTTGGTCACATCCCTCAGATGGTTCAGTATCGGCCTTTCGAATGCCTTTATGACCACTGATGTTAGTGCGACTGGCCTGTAGTCATTTAGATCCCGTACAGCCAACTTCTTGGGAACAATAACTGAGCGTTTGAAGCAGGCGGGGATCCTACTCGTTTCCAGTGAGGTGTTAAAGATCACAGTGAAGATGGGTGCAAGCTGCATTGCCCAGGTCTTAAGGGTAGATGGCGACACTCCAACAGGACCCGCAGCCTTCCTAAGTATGATCCTTTCGAATAAAGCTTCTACCTACATCTAGTCCACCTGCAAGACCTTGGAGTGTCGGTCAGGGGGTGTGGTGGTGGATCCATCTTACTTTCTTGTAGCTGGTAATAGCTTGCATGCTTTTCCAGACTGCTGCAGGGTTGTTGTAATATGTAATACTGTAATATGTGTATATGTACAGTATACTCTGTGTGTGTGTGTGTGTATGTACAGTATACTCTGTGTTTGTGTGTCCGCTGTATGTATGTATACTGTGTGTGTGCATACTATGGGTGTGTTTATCTGCTGCATGTATGTATATTACCGGAAGTGTAGGCAAGTGTACTGGAAACCCCCTCATGAAATTCCTGAGTTGCCCCTGACAACACTCCTGTTCGCTAGGGGGAATTTTCCCAGGTAACACCAGGGATAACGCCTGCATGTCACATGATCTTATATAGAAACCCCTTATTAAAAGTTGAAACAAAAAAAATGAGGATAAGAACTTTTGTTAAAGTTAAAATACTTTCCTGGGCTTATGCCAACCCTGCATGGAACTACTGACCTTATTACCATATTAATAAGACCGTCTGTTGCAGGGAAATCAAGATCCAGTGTTCATTTGCATTACATATGATGCACTACAAAGTCTCTTCAGGCAACACTCCTCTGTGTATTTAAAGTTTAACAAAACAAACTTTAAAAAGAGAAGAAATGTTTGAAATATTACAAAGAAATTTGGCTAATAAGCAATGGCGGAGGAGGGAGGGGGGTTCCTTTTCTCTCCCAAGGAAACGTATTCTGCTTCCCTTGTCACTGCTTTCCCACATCATCTATTCCCATTAGGTTACACTTTCGGTTTATTCCTCACTCGCATTAATGCCTGTAACCTACTTTTTCCACAGCAGGTCTTACGTGAGTGTGGAGGGAAGCTTCTTGTCGCTGAGAAATGAGATGCGTTCTCTGGCGTAAAGTTGTTCTAAGCCTGAGAGCTATGGCTCCATCTGCTGTGTTGTTACCAATGTTGGATTTAAATAAAGCTGCAGTTGCAAAGAGTTCCTGGAAAAGTGCGTCATAAGGCTTTTTTTTTTTTAACGGCTTTCAGAGAAGAACAGAGGAAAGTGAGAACGACGTATACAGCCAAATGTGTTCCTGTCTTGGGGGGTGCATGCACCATCTCACCGCACATCACCTGCATTTACCTGCTCCTGGGTGGATCAGGCTTACACTGTATATTCCTGCATTAATCCTTTGTTGTCTCAAATCCTGCTACATGGATAAAAAAAAACAAGCCCCTATTTATTGTGTGGACTAACCTCCCTCCAATACACACTACTAATACCTATCCTCATAGATTCTGACAATAATACCACCTATACACTATATATACTTGCAGACAGCCATTTTGTGACTGAAGGGTAGATGTATGAAGCATTGAGGGAGGAGATGTGAGCCAGAGGAGAAGTGGCCCATGGCAACCAATCAGCACTAAAATAACATCTAGAATTTGCATAATATAAAATTATAAACATATACAGAGCAGATGATTGGTTGCAATGGGCCACTTAACTTCTGGCTCACTTCTCCTCCCTTGTCACTGCTTCATACATCTACCCCTGAATTTTTAACTTCACTTGGCATGTTGACTACACTTTGATTGACTAGTTCCTAAATCATGGTTCAGCCAACAGTATGCTATTTTTCCTGTGATTTTTCTATTGTGCATGTGCGTATCTCCAGGAAAACGGCACCAATACCATTGTCCCACTGATGTCTGCAGTGTCACCGGAGAGGTAAGTATAGTCTATGCGTGCAGGGAAAGCAGTGTGTGCCTCCCTGGAGACAAAATAAATGAACCCCGGGTTTGATGGATCTATTCACATTCCTGGAGTACAGCACAGTGAGAAAACACCAGTATTTGATGTCATCAGGGAGCACTGAGTGGAATGTTTAGCCTCGCCTGGGACTAAATTTCCATGGTCTGACATGGTTCTTTTTGCCAAACTAGGGCAAGTTCAGATTTATTCAGATTTATCTTAGTCGCTGTCTAAAACAAGTAAGAGCTAACAGCCAATAAAATGCTGTTTTTGAAATCTGAACATAAACGAGTAAATCTGATTAAATCCAAACCGCACATCTCTTGTAGGAACCTTAGTTTATACAAACACAGATAATAGTATCTTTATTTTAACCTTTGGGAGGATTCTAGCACCTTCCATAACAACACGGAAGTGATAAACAATAAATATCATACCGCTTTCACACTGCCAAAACTTTTCAAAAACCGGTATCTTTAAACAGTATTTAAAACGGGTCTGAGCCTTCACATTGCAGTAGATTACCGTTTTACATACCGTTTAACCCGTTTAATCACCCTGAACACGTTTCAAGGCAGAGTGCAGGGGACAGCCTATCACAGGTCTGTAATCTGTTGTTTTTACTAATTACCGTTTCAGGGTACTTATGTATTATCTGCACTCCCATGTTAAATGCACCCCATTTTTTCATACCCCTACTATCCAACTACGCATGGAGTTGATTTTATATAGTGTGGCGAGCGCAGCGAGCCACCGTGCCCGAAGCGTGGTGAGCGCAGCGAGCCCCACGAGGGAACGCGGTCTCATAAGAAAAACGGGAGACCAGATATTACATAAGTACCTACCGTTTATCTTTAACCGGTAAATCAACGCTGGCGCTTTCCCACTGCAGCCTTAAAGTTTAGAAATGGGAAAAAAAACGGCAATATACCATTTAACAAGTGCGGTGTGAACGGGGTATCAGTAAAGAGAAGCTATGACAGATAACAACGATATGTTCCATTTTATCTGGCAATGAATGTGTGGAGAGATAGTCACTTAAATATCACAAAGTGAGCAATAAAGAGTAAGCAAACACACATACAGTGGTGTGCTCAATCAGCAAGCCAGAAGCCGCTTTAACATTCATAGTTTGCAGGTTGTGCACAGAACAATCACCTAGCACTGATTGCTATGTAAAATTACATTGTAAAGTACTTTGCAAAGATCTAAGCACAGACAAGTTTGTGGCAATGATTTTAATTGTGCACTGGGATATGACAAAGCATATTGCTGACTATGACAATAGCTTCCTTTCAATGTCTGAATACATATTTTCTGTAAATATAAAGGGCGTTATTCAATTGTTTATCACCCCACCTGACCACCAATCTAAATTGACAGGAGATGGTTGGGCGATATTCATCTGATGCTTTTTAACACACTGATTACGCTCATTAGGGTCAGGTTTAGCCATGTAAATCAGCCAAACTTTACTAAACTTAATTGGTGCAGTGTGAAAAGTCGCATTTCAGAGCTGAAACCGGTCACGTTTCCTTAATTTCAGCTTGTCAGCCCCCTGGGGGTGTGAGCTGAAATGCCAGCACCTAAATCTGATTGGACAAAAATAAGCAACAATTGAATAGCTCCATGTGGAGCCATCTGGTGGCTGTCGGAACTCCACCAATTGAATAGATATAAGATATAGTGAATATATACTGTATATATAATTTCTCACCAGACACTGCAAATGATCACACAGTATTTATTACAATTGTATTGCTATGGCAAATACATATACAGTATATAGTGTCCATAAGAGCCGGCACTCCCTGTGCTTTGGAGATACGTGTGCCCTGGTGCCTTCCTCAACGCAGAAACTGCGTACACACATATGGAAATGTGATTCGTATATATACTATATATATATATATATATATATATATATATATACACACACAGTCCTTAGGAAAACAGCGACACTCTGAGTCTTCAAGTAGTGAAAACTTTACTGGTCTACGGTTTCGGGGCCTTCACCCCTTCATCAGGACCAGGAGTGCCGCTGTTTTCCTAAGGACTGCATGTTTCTGGCTTCTTAGCCAGCACAGAGGGCAACTGAGCGAGTTACCCCATGGGGGGCGTCTGAGTGCCGGGCACCAAAGATTACTATATATATATATATATATATATATATATATATATATATATATAAGCACAAAAACACAGAGTAAACATTGTGCCCTTAATTAAAATAAATATAACAGTTCACAATGATATCTTTCACACAATGTACCTTAAGTTGGTGTCTGCTTTCTATTTTTATGGGATATCCAGCTCCCATGCATTCTGTAAACCAAGAGATATCTAGAATCTGACATGTAATTGTATCAGACATCTTTTTAGACTGTAGCCACTCCAGCACTTCATCCCCAGAATTGTTCTCAGCCACAATGTGAGTGATAGAATCTCTGAAACAAAGCAGAAGCAGAGTAATGTTACTCAGGAAATAATCACAATATAAAACGTATCTTCCAGGACTAGATACCCTTTTATTGTGGGGCTCAGTGGCGTAAGTTCATCCCAGTTGCCTGGAGGCAAGATAAATATTGCCCCCCCCCCCCCCCCTTCCCCACAAACACACACATACGACCATATATAAATATATTTTTGCATGTGTCTATGTATGTTATGTGTATTATGTTTAAAACAAAGAAAGTGTAACCTCTATGGTCCTGCTAGGAGGGGGAATCAGCCACAGAAGCAATATCAATGGATTTCAATTAATTGTTTTAAAGGAGAAGTGTCCCCTTGGGAGCAGGAGCCCGGCGGCAGGTGACTCCATTGCCTCCCAGAGTTCTGCCTCTGATGGGGCTGAACCATTTTGTAGAATATTACTTTCTTAGGAATCAGTGATGTTACTGAGCACAGTCCGACTAATATTCAGCCTGACTAGTATTTATGAGGTCAGATCTACTGGTTCCTAGTGATCTCATGGGATGCTTTGTCATGGATGTTTTTCAACTACAAAATTGATGCCTCTGTGTAAGATATATTTAGCTAAGCTATTCCTTCATTCATTCATTTATTACTTTACAACGACAAACAGCATATGCCAACATTTTTCTTTATTTCTTTAACATTTTCAAATGTTCGTAATAATCAGTGCCGGAGTAAGCCCTTTCACCGCCCCAGGCAGGGGGGGGTGTTGCGGGCAGACCCGCTGCTCCGGGGGGGGGGGGGGTGCGGTGCGTGTAGACCCGCTGCTTCAGGGGGGGGGTTCAGGCAGACCTGCTGCTATGGGGGTGGGGGGTGCGGGCAGACCCACTGCTCCTGCGAGGGGGGGGTGCGGATGGACCCCCTGCTCCAGTCCAGCACCAGTTCCAGTCAGGGCGGCGTGCTGGTGAGGATGACCTCACTCCATGCCGGCCTCTAGTGGCCGCGCCCTAGGCATTTGCCTAATGCTGCCTAGTGGTGGCGCCGGCCCTGGTAATAATACAGTTTGTAAGCATTTAGGGGGGTATTAAATCCGGGATTATGACTGTTGGAACTTCCCAACCAATCCAGGACCGTTTTCGTCCGATCCGGCAGTAACTCGACAGTCGGAATTCAATATTCTGACTGTCGAGTGTCGGAAAGTCCGTGGGTTGGAGAAAACGCAGTTTGTAGAAAGACACCCACGGATTCGACAACACACGGCCGCTTCCAACAATACAGACTAACCTATATGGGGAGGCGGGTCTGTAGCAGAGGAGTCCCTGCTGGGACTGAATACCGAACTGCTGATATTTCCACTGTTAGAAATAGACTAAACTGTGACATTTAATTTCAAATTTTAGGAAAGTGACTAAGACTAAAACTAAATTGAAAATCCCTGATGGAATTGACACTGGTAATAAGTTAGAACAATGTGGACAATCACAGAAAGAAAATCCTCTCTGCAATGAAAGGAGAACAGGTATAAAAAAAAGTGTTACAAGCAAGGTGAGTCACTGATGTCATCCGGTGCAGCCAGCTGCAGAAAGGGGCATGACTTCATGTGGGGCGTGGCTACGCAGGAGGGACATGGCCTCAGTGCACTAAACCCTGTTGTGGCTGCTGAAGCCCCGTGCTGCACTGAAACATTACTGAGCAGCCCGCACCCACCTAGTGACGCCACTGTATTAAGCCATAACAAAAACACCTGACAATACCGCCAAGATTCTAACTCATCACTGGCCTACACCTGTTTCCCAGCACTGACCTACCACGTTGAAATGTAAAATATAACCCATTAACATTATATTACAGGAGCGAGTCTCTGAAGGCTCATAGCAGGTGCCCTGGTATGGCTCTATGTGCAGCAATACTCACTGTCCACCATTTATTATGAGTAATGGGAGTTAATGAGACATGGCTGGATAGCTCCACCCATCCACCAATCAGAATACTAACAACAATTCACTGTCTGGCTGCAGGTAGGAGGTAGGTAGAAAATGTTGTACTCTGATTGGTGAATAGCTCCATACATCCACCAACCAGCATGCTGACAGATATTGATTGTTTGTAATTTACAATCACGGTGGATGAGCAGTGTTCTCTAGCTTCCATTAAGAAGCTCTGGAGGCACCAGCCTGCTCCTGCTCAAAGTCCCCTAGAAAGATGATAGCCAGGATAAAGAGTAGCCATAATTACATTTTTTCTATTCAGAGCTGTCTGTAGCTCAATGTACTGTAACAATCAAAATGTCACTGCTTTCCATGGCCTTATTAGTCTAGCTATCAAATTTCATGAAAGTCTGGTTGTTGGATACAGTCAACGATGGCTCTGAATAAGGGACGTTCAATAAAAACCAACTATATATGGCTGTGTAAGAGGTAGTGGTGTAACTCCCAGAGGCAATGGAGTTGCCTGCCTCTGGGTGCCAAGTCCTAAACGGGCACTTGTATCAGCAGCAGCTTCCCAGTGTGTGCTTTACAGTGGGATCCAAGTGTGACCGCTGCTCTTCCAACTGGGCTCTGCAGCACACCTGCTGCTGTATAGTTGTTTGGCTCTATCCCAGGAGCCCTGCTAACACCTGCAACAGGGCATAAGATGGCTGCCTTCTGGTACCACTCATCCAGTGCGGCAGCAAGTGACGGTGAAGCCACCACTGCTGCTGAAAGACATTGGGCCAGATTCTCTAAGCTTCAAAAGTGATAAAATAGAGAGTGATAAACAGCCAGCCAATCAGCTCCTGCCTGACATTTTTCAAACACAGTCTGTGACATGTCAGGTAGGAGCTGATTGGCTGGCTGTTTATCACTCTCCATTTTATCACTGTTGAAGCTTAGAGAATCTGGCCTATTAACAGTATCGGTACTCTTTACTTAGCACAGCGCCCATCGCGGCCATCGCGGGCATTGAATGCACTAAAAAAATCGGGTGCGACGCGATGCCCGCGATTTCCCATAGGGAACAATGTTAAATGTCTCAATTGACCCGATTTTCCTGTTCAATGCCTCAATTGACCCGATTTTTCCATAGGAAACAATGTTAAATGGCCCACAGAGGCCAAATAGGCACCCTAAAGTGTGAAATGGCCCCCACAATTGTTAACGCCACCCCAAGATCAACGTGAACCCGAAGCGTGGCGAGCATAGCGAGCGTAGCGAGCCCGCGAGGGGCGGCGGTACGCGTCCTACGACCTTTTCATACCCCCACTATCCACGTCAGCGTGGAGTTGAGAATAGAATAGTGTGGCGAGCGCAGCGAGCCACCGAGCCCGAAGCGTGGCGAGCGGACGCGGATACCTGTGAAGCCCGCGAAGGGACACGTTTACCTGTGAAGGGTCAATTGAGAAATTTAACATTGTTCCCTATGGGAAATCGCGGGCATCGCGTCGGTCGCGTCGCACCGGATTCTTAGTGCATTCAATGCCTGCGATGCCCGCAATTTTTTTACCTGCGATGCCCACGATCAAAATCGTGGGCGCCGTGCTAGGTAAAGAGTACCACAGTATCATTCAGCGATGTCACCTGCCCCTTGCTCTGAACATACATGACGATAAAGTCAACAATAAGCATGCAGTACAGACAACGAGGGGGTCGTTACTGCTTGCAAACCGTGGTAATGCGCATCTTTTATGTTATTGAGCGCACACACAAAGCTATATTACAAACGATATCGCTTAGAACGACCAAAATGAGCTATATCATTTGTAATATCGTTCAGTGTGTATGGGGCTTTATGCAAACCTCGCCTAGAACTTCCACCGTCAGCAGCAGATTCAAGTCAGAATAATAGTTTGTTGCTGCTTTATGTATAAAAACATCTCTTAGCAAATAATGAATAATTAAAAGAACAACATTTGGACAACAAAGCTAATTTATGAATCTCCCAATTCCACAGAAGACGGGTCTCTGCAGATCTCCCATGTACAACGTTGCTTTTGTGCAGATTTTTTATTACTGAAAGGAATGAGTAAAGCTAACCTGCCAACACAGGCAAATTGAGCACATTCCTCTTCTTCTTAATGAGTTCATAAAAAGTCATGAAAATATTAATATTTTAAGATACATTTATTCCTCTAAGGCAGCGGTTTCCATCCAGAGAGAGTGATTTTTAAAATGCATTTCTTACAAATATTACTTAGTAGCAATTGCTTTTAGAAATGTTGTATTCTTACAGAGTAGACAGATTATAACAATGGCCTTATTCCAGGGTTCTAGGCTTCTCAGCAAGTCTGGTGAAAGGTCACTAGGCCTCCACCTGGACAGTTATACCCCTTTCAGATATACTACCTGGGATTTTACACCCGGTTCAAACCCAGGTTTTTAAAAATCCAGTGTCCTTTGCAGGTGCGCTGGACCCGGGATTTTAGAGGACTAAAATCCCAGGTAGAGCCTTTCAGACATACCCTGGTCCAGGGATTGTGCGCGTGCACTTGAAAAATCAAGGGATTTTGCCGAATGTCTGAAAGGGGTATTATTGTCCCTTATTCTGGATCACTTGCAAAGGCAAATTCCTTCTCTAATGAACAAAACCATGTGCACTGCAGGTGGGGTAGGTGTCACTTGTGCAGAGAGAATTAGATTTGGGTGGGGTTTTACTTCAAAATGAGATCTCTATTGCAGTGTAAAAATAAAGCAGTCAGTATTTTCCCTGCACAGAAACAAAATAACTCACCCAAATCTAATTCTCTCTGCATATGTTACATCTGCCCCACCTGCCCTTATTCTAGTTGATTCGGACGGATGGGTATTTCGAACAGGAACCGAGTGTTCTTAGCCCTGCCTACCGTACGGATCGCTCACACTGTCCGAATGCGGTAAGACGCTGAGTGAATGGACTGCGAGTGGATGTTTCATGTGAACACCTCCTCCATCTGTGGGAACCTCCCCCATCCTCCGATGGAGTAGGCCACCAGTACCACTTTGTGGATCCAGAGAGTGGGGTTCACACCCAGAACATTGAGAGGCTGTGGGGTTCCTGCAAGTGACACAATAAGCACTAAAGGGGCACTGTGCGCCATCAGCTGGACTCCTACTTGCAGGAGTTCATCTGGAGGAAGACCCTTGGAGCAGAAGACCCCTTTCAGCGCATCCTGCACGCGCTGACCCTGCTCCCCCAGGCAGAGAAAGGCGACGCCGCAGAGGCAGAGACAACTGCGTCGACTTCGGCAGCTGTTTCTGCCAGTGCAGTTTCCGAGGAATTAGTTTTTACTAATTTTTTGGTGTCTTTTTTCTTCTTATTATTCATTGTATTGTCATTTCATCATTTTTCCTTGATTCTTCTTCTTAATCTTAACTAAAATCCAGTTAGCAGTTAACACATGTTGTCATTACTGTCTCAGATGTATGATATGGCAGGTGTGAATGTGTTCCTGAAACACCCCCACTATCCATGCCAGCCCGAAGCGTGGCGAGCGCAACGAGCCCTGCGAGGGGCAGCGGTACGCGTCATCCTGACCTTTTCATACCCCCACTATCCACGTCGGTGTGGAGTTGATTTGATAAAGTGTGGCAAACGCAGCGAGCCACCGAGCCCGAAGCGTGGCGAGTGCAGCGAGCCCCGCGAGGGGACGTGGCATACATGCAAAGTTACCCGCGTCCCCTCGTAGGCCTCACTGCGCTCGCCACGCTTCGGCCACACTTTATAAAATCAACTTCATGCCGACGTGGATAGTGGGAATATGAAAAGGTAGGTAGGATGCGTAACGCATCCCCTTGCCACGCGTCGGCCTGGCGTGGATAGTGGAATAAACAAGGTCGACAGCTGTTACGTCGACAAGTGTCATTGTCGTCGGGTTTACTAGTGTTTTTCAAATTTTTTGGTCTGTGTATTTTTGGAATAATGCTGCACCACTATACCCGAGTACAATTTAGACCAGGGCTGGACAACAGTGGCCCTCCAGCTGTTGATGAACTACACATCCCAGGATGCTTTGCATTAGTTTTGCTATGTGGCCATGCTGAAACTGATGCAAGGCATGCTGGGATGTGTAGTTCATCAACATCTGGAGGGCCGCTATTGCCCAGCCCTGATTTAGACATTCTAGCGTCTAAATTTAGATGCACCCTTGTTAGCGGTTTGTGGTGCATCTAAATTTAGACGCTAGAGCGTCTAAATTTTTGACGCGCCCTTTGTTATCGGTTTGCGGTGCTGTGCTTAGACCCTATAGCGTCTAAATTTTAGCTCTAACATATGCGATAATTATGGCAAAGGACAGCTCTTGCTTTAAGAGCTGTCCTTTGCGTTGAGAGAAAGCGGGTCCCATCGGGACCCGGCAGCTTCCGGCGGCTCCCCCCGCCCTCCCTTACCCAGCTCTGCTGCTGCACCCGGGCTCTCCTCCTCCCTGCACCCGGAAGAGGATCATAGTGCAGGGGGAGGTCACAGGTCCGGGCAGCACAGCACTGTGCTGCCCGGACACAGGTGAGGGGGGGGTCGATGCAAGGCGGTGGGGGTCGGTGTGGGGCGACGGTGGGTCGCGGTAAAAGCCCATAGGCTTCTATGGGGCATCACCAGATTTTTCTAGCGATGCCCCCATCACGATAAGGCAGCGGGGGATGCTTAGAGCATCCCAGAATGCGGTAAAAACCCCGATAACAGGGTTTTTACAGCATTTTTAGTTTAGAGACTCTCCCCCCTAGCGGGGTGTCTAGTTTAGATGCCCCCTTTGTTAGCGGTGTGCCGGGCTGTCTATTTCTCTTTGGAACTACAAGTGCCACAATGACCTATCAGCGCTGGGCTGCGGCGGAGTCACTATGCTGACAACATAGTTCAAGGCAGCCTATGAGCTAAGCTGATAAGTTATAACGTAGCTACGCTGATAGCATAGCTTAGAGAAGTAAGCCAGCCATTGGGCGTACAGCTGCCAGGATTCAAACGTAGTGTAGAGCTGCCGCCGTGAAACTAAACAAGTACCGAATTTTCTATACTTCTGTTACAAACATTAAGTTGTGTCACATTCTCCAGTAAATACCACACACCCGTTATTTTCCTTTGCAAAGAAAATCAGTTGGAGACGGAGCGGCTGCTTCCTGTGGTTTATCAAGTTTATATAAAAAATTCACATTAATTGTTGCCCAGACTTCAAAGCTGGGAATATTGCCATCTATAAACTCAGTATTGTGGTAGGGAAAGCAGCGGAGTTGCTCATTCATTGCATTAGAACCTGTACAGCTGTGTCTGCTTGGGCTCAACACAGAAAAATAGGACAAATTACAGACATAAATGGCAAAATAACAGATGCTACAAAATTATACACAACAAGTTGCATTTTTCAGTTTGGTACAAAGGCAGCTGACAAACATTCATATTGTCCACACAGGTACTTAGGTGCTGAAAGCTTTTCTAAAAAAAACCAAGAAGACTTTGTACACTGTATTGTGTTTCAGGGAACCAACATCATAAATATATATAAATATATATATATATATATATATATATAGTCAGTAGATAAACATACTGTATATTCTATTTAATCACTCTCATAAATACATGAGTATAAGATCTGCAGTTTTCCAGTTTTCGGCTTGCTACATTTATCAGTAGTTCGCATTATAAGAAATGATGTATTATATTTTGATTGTAGTTTATGTTAATAACGGCCTGACACTTTGATTGGCAGACGGCAACAAAGCAATAGACATACCTCCCAACTGTCCCGTTTTCCGCAGGAACTGCCTGGTTTTCGGGGACGTTCCCGCATCCCTCCCGATGCCAGCATTGTCCCACAGCGGGGGAGGGGGGGGGAGCAGTTGGGAGTCCCCCCTGTCACCTAATAAATAGACAGTATTCCCGTACTAGAGAGGCTGGGGGCTTACATAGCTGCTGGTCAGGCCCCTTCAGCGGCGAAAACAGGGCGTGGACTCAGGGAGTGATGCCATTTACAGGTCACGCCCCCTCGTGGCTAAGCCACACATACCCTCCAACATGACCCATTCCATTAGATAAAAAATGCTCTGTTGCTGGAGTTCCCTGCCAGTGGCAGTTGCAGATGTGAGCCTGCAGCACAGTCCAATATTCAAAAAGGGGAGCCACACCTAATGCCACCCCAAACATCACTGTCCTGGACTCACTGGCAGTTGATGTGACCCCCCTCTTTGAATTTTGGACTGTGCTGGAGCCCCACCTCTGTAACTGCCACTGGCGGGGAAGTCCAGGAACAGAGCATTTTAAACCTAATGGAATGGGTCATGTTGGAGGATATGAGCCACACCCCCTAATTTCGCAGGAGTTCCTCTTTGCATGTCTACAAAGTTGGGAGGTATGAAATAGGTGTAACAGCATACTTGCCTACCTGACCCTCTTCATGAGGGAGAAAAAGCTCTGTTCCTGGACTCCCCTGGTAATGTATGATTGCCACCACCTGTGGTGAAACCCCTTTCTTATTAATTACCTAGCTCACCACAGGTGATGGCAATCATACATTACCAGGGAAGTCCAGGAACAGAGCATTTTCTCCGTCATGGAGAGGGTCAGGTAGGCAAGTATGCGTAACAGCAATTGTAACTACTGCATACCCTCCAACATGACCCATTCTATTAGGTACAAAATGCTCTGGTCCTAGGCAAGATACCAGTTTGGGGGCCCTCCTCCCTTGAAATAATGCTGATAAAGTGGAGAGTGATAAATAACCAGCTCCTAACTTCCATGCTTCAGGCTGGGTTTGAAAAATGACATCTAGGAGCTGCCTTATTGTTTATCACTGTCCACTTTATCACTTTTTGAGGCTTACTGCATTTGGCCTTTAGTTTTTTGGAAGTAGACTTAATAGCTGTGTCACATTTAAAGTAAGCTGACTGCCTACATATAGTGGATGAAACCATTGTGTGTGTCTTATCCTATCAAAGAACATCAAAGGGACATCCTCTGGGAATGTTTTGGATGGTCAGGATATCTCTATGGGCCCCTTGGGACCTGCTGGGCCCTAGGCCAGTGCTTAGGTTGCCTTGTGGAAAATCAACCTCTGGATCCAAATACCATCTTAGCTTATCTAGGTCACCTCATCTCTTTAGTTTGTCCCTAATACTTGGTTAGGATCTGGGGGGTGGGAGCTAGGGATACCAATCCCGGGGGAATTTTTTTTAATCGTGGGAATCGGGATAGAAAAATGACCAATCCCGGGATTACCAGGAACCCAGGAATTACATCACTGAAAGGAAAAAATGCCCCCGTCCCTGACATTTGCTTACAAGTGGGCAGTATCATTGTGGCGAAACTGCCAGGAGGAGGCAGTCGGCGGGTGTTACAGAAGCGGTTGTTCCAATATGCAGTCTATAATACAAATAAATGTTGTCTGGCTGCTCTGATTGGTGGCATCTTTAATTGTGTGGCCCATTTAAGGAGCAGGTTTCAGGTAAACAGACAACAAACATGAATGAAGTCAAACCAGGCAGTACTATAGATGAAATAAAGCTGTTGTGTTAAAGTCTTAGCAGAGTGACGTTTCAAGTATTTTTACCTCTCAATGCACATTTTTAGGTCTATCCACAAACCCACACAGCCTGGCTGGGGGAGAAGCAGAATCAAGGACTGTGGGGTGAACAGGCACCTGGTAATGCGAGGCACCTTTTTGAGCTACACTAGGCTGAAAAGAAACTTAAGTTGTGCAGGTAACAGAGCAGGTACAGTAAATGTTTGTGGGTGACGGAGATGTGATGTGTGTTGTATTTCTTGTGTTGCTGGAATGTGAGAAGTCCTGCACCTCATCATCAGTAATCTTCTGAAAAAATAGTTCTGGTTAACTTATTTCTCATATAGCACAATAGTTTTAGGACACTGGTCTCATGAATTCATTGTACTGTATAATGGGGAAACAAACTTCACATAGAGATCTGATGATTTGCATACAACCTCGATGGTGGGGGACAGCACATTCACGTGTCCAGTGGTGCAAGTAGAATTTTTCTGTTAGTGGTACTGATACTCAGTGCTAAAAATGGGCATGGTCACATGTCATGAGGGGGAGGGAGTGGCTACATGACAATAGAGCAGTGGTAGCCAACTCCAGTCCTCAAGAGCTAGTAGTAGTAGTAGTAGTACGTTTATTTATAAGGCGCCACAAAGTGTCCGCAGCGCCGTACATAGCAAACAAAAAAAAACAAAAAAAACAAATTACAAGGTAACGTACAGGGTGTGTAGAAAGATACAGTATAAATAGGGGTATAGCTGGTAGAACTAAAATCAGCATCAGTTCAGAAGTAGGTGTCAAAATAGTCAAGGAGACCGAAGATGAAGTAGAGGAAGGGAAGAACAGGACAGGAGCACAGGTGAGGTAATGAGGTAGGGTGAGTACGTGAGGAAGGAGGGCCCTGCTCATAAGAGTTAACATACTAAAAATAGGTGGGTGGACGAACGAAATACAATAGGATAAGTAGGAACGGAGGGGAACGGAGGCAGGATAGGAGGATCAAAAGAGGTTAGGAGGAGGGATAGGCTAGTCGAAAAAAGTGGGTTTTGAGGGAGCGCTTGAAGGAGGTAAGGGAATCAGATAGCCTGATGTGTGGCGGGAGGTTGTTCCAGTGCAGGGGGGCAGCGCGAGAGAAATCTTGGACACGGGAGTGGGAGGAGGTGATTAGGTGAGAGGTCAGTCGGCGGTCAGCGATGGAGCGAAGAGGACGGGAGGGAGTGTGGATAGAGATCAGTGAAGAGAGGTAGGGAGCTGTGGAGGAGGAGAGAGCCTTGTAGGTGGTGGTGAGGAGTTTAAAGAGAACTCGGAAAGGAATGGGGAGCCAGTGAAGAGATAAACAGAGGGGGGAGGCGGAGGTCGAGCGGCGGGAGAGGAAGATGAGCCTAGCAGCAGCGTTAAGAATGGATTGGAGAGGTGCGAGGCGGGTGAGAGGTAGCCCAGAGAGAAGGATGTTGCAGTAGTCAAGGCGGGAGATGACAAGAGAGTGAATGAGAATTTTGGTCGCGTCAGTGGAGAGGAATGGTCTGATGCGTGAGATGTTGCGTAGGTGAAAGCGGCAAGACTGTGAGAGAGCACGAATGTGGGGGGTGAAAGAGAGGGAGGAGTCAATGATGACACCGAGGCAGCGCGTTTGGTCGGTGGACGTGATCTCGGTTTCACCAATGCTGATGGAGATAGTGGGAGAAGAGGGGATGTTCGGGGGATGGAAGATTAGAAGTTCAGTTTTAGCCATGTTTAGTTTCAGGAAGCGTTGGGTCATCCAGGCTGAGATGGCCGTGAGGCATTCGGAGACCTTGGACAGAAGTGATGGGGATAAGTCGGGGGAGGAGAGATAGATTAGGGTATCATCAGCATAAAGGTGGTAATGAAAACCATAGGAGCTGATGAGGGTGCCCAGAGAGGTGGTGTAGAGGGAGAAGAGGAGAGGGCCAAGGACCAGGGGCGGGCTGGGCCGGGGGGCAGGGTGCCATCTGCCCCCCAGGCCGCTCTGGCTGCTGTGCTGCGGGCCGCGCCGCCGCGGCCGTGTTCGCGGCCGCTTTGCTTTTTTTTTTTTTTTCTGCCGGCGGCCATGTTCCTGTGGTTTTTTTATATGATATCTGCGGGCTGCGGCCACAGGAACATGGCCGCCGGCCTCCACGGCTACGTGGAGGAGGGCTCCGGCCGGCAGCCTGTTCCCTCTTGTCCCCGGCGGGCGGCAGTGGCAGTCAGTCGGCAGACGCTGGGTGCGGTGGGGACGTCATGACGTTGACGCCTCCCACCCACGCGTCTGCACTGGACTGGAGGAAGGCTGGGGGGCCGCCCGTTAAACTACTCGTGGCGTGGGGGACACTTCAGGAGGCCGCCGCCGCAGAGACGCAGAGAGAGGGGAACTGAAATTTGACAGTGACAGACACAGTAGTAAGTTAACATAAAAAACTACATATCTGCTGTGCTGTTCAGTTTCATGTATATTAATAATAATGCCATGACACCACAGGCTGCTCCACCTGTATAATAATTTGTGTCATGGCATTACTATTAATAATAGTAATTCCATGACACAAATTATTATACAGGGGGAGCAGCCTGTGGTGTCATGGCATTACTTTTATATTATACTGGGGGAGCAGCCTGTGGTGTCATTATTATTGTACAGGGGGAGCAGCCTGTGGTGTCATGGCATTATGCCATGACACCACAGGCTGCTCCCTCTGCATAATAATAATACCATGACACCACAGGCTGCTCCCCCTGTATAATATTAAAGTAATGCCATGACACCACAGGCTGCTCCCTCTGTATAATAATAATGCAATGACGCCACAGGCTGCTCCCCCGTATAATAATTTGTGTCATGGCATTACTATTATTATATTATACAGCGGGAGCAGCCTGTGGTGTCATTGCATTATTATTATACAGCTGGAGCAGCCTGTGGTGTCATTGCATTATTATTATACAGCGGGAGCAGCCTGTGGTGTCATTGCATTATGCCATGACACCACAGGCTGCTCCCCCTGTATAATATAAAAGTAATGCCATGACACCACAGGCTGCTCCCTCTGTATAATAATAATGCAATGACACCACAGGCTGCTCCCCCTGTATAATAATTTGTGTCATGGCATTACTATTATTATATTATACAGCGGGAGCAGCCTGTGGTGTCATTGCATTATTATTATACAGCGGGAGCAGCCTGTGGTGTCATTGCATTATTATTATACAGCGGGAGCAGCATGTGGTGTCATTGCATTATTATTATACAGAGGGAGCAGCCAGTGGTGTCATAGCATTACTTTTATATTATACAGGGGGAGCAACCTGTGGTGTCATAATTATTATTGTACAGGGGGATCAGCCTGTGGTGTCATGGCATTATGCCATGACACCACAGGCTGCTCCCTCTGCATAATAATAATGCCATGACACCACAGGCTGCTCCCCCTGTATAATATAAAAGTAATGCCATGACACCACAGGCTGCTCCCTCTGTATAATAATAATAATAATGCAATGACGCCACAGGCTGCTCCCCCTGTATAATAATTTGTGTCATGGCATTACAATTGTTATATTATACAGCGGGAGCAGCCTGTGGTGTCTTTGCATTATTATTGTACAGCGGGAGCAGCCTGTGGTGTCATTGCATTATTATTATTATACAGCGGGAGCAGCCTGTGGTGTCATGGCATTATTATTATACAGAGGGAGCAGCCAGTGGTGTCATAGCATTAATTTTATATTATACAGGGGGAGCAACCTGTGGTGTCATAATTATTATTGTACAGGGGGAGCAGCCTGTGGTGTCATGGCATTATGCCATGACACCACAGGCTGCTCCCTCTGCATAATAATAATAATGCCATGACACCACAGGCTGCTCCCCCTGTATAATATAAAAGTAATGCCATGACACCACAGGCTGCTCCCTCTGTATAATAATAATAATGCAATGACGCCACAGGCTGCTCCCCCTGTATAATAATTTGTGTCATGGCATTACAATTGTTATATTATACAGCGGGAGCAGCCTGTGGTGTCTTTGCATTATTATTGTACAGCGGGAGCAGCCTGTGGTGTCATTGCATTATTATTATACAGCGGGAGCAGCCTGTGGTGTCATGGCATTATTATTATACAGAGGAAGCAGCCAGTGGTGTCATAGCATTACTTTTATATTATACAGGGGGAGCAACCTGTGGTGTCATAATTATTATTGTACAGGGGGAGCAGCCTGTGGTGTCATGGCATTATGCCATGACACCACAGGCTGCTCCCTCTGCATAATAATAATGCCATGACACCACAGGCTGCTCCCCCTGTATAATATAAAAGTAATGCCATGACACCACAGGCTGCTTCCTCTGTATAATAATAATGCCATGACACCACAGGCTGCTCCCTCTGTATAATATAATAATAGTAATGCCATGACACAAATTATTATACAGGGGGAGCAGCCTGTGGCATCATGGCATTATTATTATACAGAGGGAGCAGCCTGTGGTGTCCTGTCTTTTACGCAGGGGTGCAGCCTGTGGTGTCCTGTCTTTTATGCAGGGTTGCAGCCTGTGGTGTCTTGTTCTTTATTTATGCAGGAGAGCAGCCTGTGGTGTCCTGTTCTTTATTTATGCAGGAGAGCAGCCTGTGGTGTCCTGTCTTTTACGCAGGGGTGCAGCCTGTGGTGTCTTGTTCTTTATTTATTTATTTAATTAAAAACCTGCATTTAACAATGCGCTACTTATGGGCCACTTATGCGCTACTTATGGGCCAGTGCTCTTGACTTGCCCCCCAGGCTAAAAGTTGCCAGCCAGCCCCTGCCAAGGACTGACCCTTGGGGAACACCGACTGGCTGGGGGGTAGTAGGAGAGGAGGAGCTCGGAGTGGAGACGGAGAAGGAGCGATCGGAGAGCTACCAACAGTTCACATTTTCCAGAGAACCTAGCTGCTGCACATGTGCACTCATAACTCACTAACACATTTAAATGATTCACAGGTGGAGCTAATTACCTCACTTGTGATTCTGTGAGGAGATCTGGAAAACATTAACTGTTGGTAGCTCTCGAGGAATGGAGTTGGTTACTCCAGCAATAGAGGCATGACCACAATTTACCACACACCGTAATGCCCCTTATACATTTTGCCACACACCTTAATGGCCATTACAAATTATGCCACATACCATAATGCCTTTTAAACAATATGCCACACTTTAATGACCATAACCATACCCTCCAACATACCCTCCAACATGAAGCATTCCATTAGGTACAAAATGCTCTGTTCCTGGACTTCCCCGCCAGTGGCAGTTACAGAGGTTGGACTTCAGCACAGTCCAAAATTCAAAGAGGGGGGTCACATTAACTGCCAGTGAGTCCAGGACAGTGATGTTTGGAGTGGCAGTAGGTGTGGCTCCTCTTTTTGAATATTGGACTGTGCTGCAGCCTCATCTCTGTAACTGCCACTGGCATTGAAGTCCAGAAACAAAGCATTTTGTACCTAATGGAATGGGCAATGTTGGAGGGTATGCATTACATGCTATGCCAAACACTGTAATACTTATTACACATTATGCCACACCAGGGGTTAAAGAGTGGGAGACTGAGTTCCACCACCTGTAATGGTTAAGTGTATCTAGGTGAACCTCCACATTAGCCCTGCAAAGTAATTCTAACAGAGAAGAATTATAGTTTGCAGGGGGGTGGCAAAAACCCTACCACTGTCCCTGGATCTGCTTAGTGGTTGAGGGGAGGGGGGTTCTTAATTGGCAGAAGGAAATTAGTTTCCTCACCTCTCCAGGACCACTTTAAGCCCTGTGCCACACACTGTAATGCACAAACGTACACATAACACACACCGTACTGCTTATTACACATTAAGGGGATGCTTCTGGTTGTCACGCAAAGCTGCCAAACTCGCAAGAAGAAAAGCCCGTCCCCATTTGCATGCTGAATATCCCTGCACGCATATGAATGGATGTTTAGCATAAACATCCATTTGTTGCCGACCATTGAATGATTTTGCAAGCGCTCGCAGATCTAAGACACCTCTATGGTGTCTTAGATCTGCAGGCTGCCTGTATGGGAAGGGGGTGGGCAGCTGATATCAGCTGCCCGCACCTGCCTGTTTTCATGGGAATGCCCATGAAATGCTGGGCGTTCCCATGGGCGCAACCCCTCACCACTGCCCCCCGCCCGTACTGCTAGGTGCGAACGGGCCGGCGAATAAGCAATTCAATCGCACCATGTGGCTGCGCATGCGTATAAGAATGTATGCGCATGCGCAGTCCCGAAACATCCCTCCCCACTCCCTTGTGCAAATGTGTAGGAGAGCGAATGGACTAGAATAAGGTCCTAAATCACACATCATAATGCCTATTACATATTATGCCACACAGTTATGCCGCTGACACCATTTTATATCCATCAAACACAAAAATGCCCCTTACGAATTATTCCCTACAGTAAAGTATACTTACTCGCATAATGCCCTCTGTAGTGCCGCTTACATGCCTAATATTCCCTTTAGGACTGTTTACACATATAATGCCCTCACTAGAGCCACTTAAACATAATGCCCCTAGTAGGAGTTATGGCTTTACATGCTCCTTTCCAGGTGTTACATATTTCTTGCCAGGGGTTTCTTGCTCATTGCTAAGGATTTCTTGCTCTTTGCCTGGGGGTTGCATGCCTATTGCCAGGGCTTACATGTTCAAAGCCATGGGGGTTAGGGGAGTTACATGCTCATTGCCAGGGGCACAGATCACCAATGCTCCTGGAATCTGGTACTTCTGGCTAGGTCTGGGTGCAATGTGCTCCCCTGGCAGAGGCTGGAGGTCCAATAGGACCCTGAGCACCTGTCTCCTCCAAAGTAGCGGCCATTTTTGGAGGGGCCCAGGATCTCTGTCCATGTGGACAGAGACTCTGCAGCTTTTCAATACTGGATTTTGGGCTGGTGGTACGGAGTGCCGGCACCATATTTCTTAATGGTACCCATGATGCAGAGACCTATGCCACGGCCTGGGGGATTGACAGGATGCAGCCATCTGAGGACACCCCCATTTTCTATGCTTGCCTAGACCAGCGCCTACATCTTCCAATGCAGATTTACTGGTCCTGGCCATGTATTTGAGGCGGCCATAAACTGAGAGGTACTCAGATGGTCAATGGCCAATGTTACTCAGATGGCCAATGTTGTCATGAGTTATCTGATGCTGCATCCCCGGATCCTTGATGTTCCCAGATCACACAAGGATTCAGGGGCTGTCTAGTAACATATTACTATTTTTGTTACCGCCAGGCACTGCAGAGACTATTTTTTATGACCACCACATAATAGAAAGCATTTAATACAGAGAGCATGTGAATGGTCATTATACAATACAGAGTACTGTTAAGCCACACAATATAAATCCCACCTCATTTAAACTCTCTCCTAAAAAAATTAACCTCATCAGGATCATTATAGAAACCCCATTTGACATAATGAATCCCACCCTCATATAACAATTCCTATACAGTATTCCTATCATTAATTACATTCACATTCATTACCTTACTATGGGTGGGATGCACTTAACTCCGTTGCTGCATCCCACCACACATCACCTGGGTTTTGCATTCACACTAATCCCAGCACATCCGCTAAGAGCTTGTCAATGCTCACTCGGCACTTGACTCTTGGGTCTGTAACTGTCTCTCTGCACAGAATGATGCTGGGGGAAACAGGACATGGTGGGATGGATCTGTGTTGGATCTTTTAACCAGTGCTGTGGACTGAAGCCAATAAGATTCTATAGGGTAACGCCACCAAAGCACCAAAGACATGTGGGGTTAAGTGCATCTGAAACCATTTTAAGGGTTTGTACTGCATTTCTCATTTAAAGCAATCCTCTCTAGGTCTTAAAATCTCTTCATGTTACTTAAACCCCAACAAGCACTAACTCCTTGAACTTATTCCACCCTCATACAACCCAAGCACAACTTACTCCCTTCCGGTTATAGATGTTCCTCAATGATAACCATTATCCCTCACACCTTATTCCCATCCTATCCCAACACTACCAGCTCCATTCACCTGTTGCTGCTCTGTTCTCACTATGAACCTCTAGGGAGGCAATAGGACTTAGAGGCAGAAGCTGTGCATTGTAACAGTGGATTACTTCAGGAGGTATCTCCGATATTTGCTTTGGTCTCTGGCTACATACATTCAAGGGAACACTTTCATTTGTGAGTGCCCCCCACCAAAAATAGCTCTTTTTGGGCCCTCTGTCCTAAATCGCAGGGAAACATAGTTCCGGTGATGCAATAGTTGGGGTTCTATGGAATTGCCATCAGTGTATGTTTGTAATTTGCTAAATATCATGGTGAAATGAAGAATCTGAAAGTTTTGCTCATCTCAAACTACAGGAATATCCAGTACATGAAAACATCTACCTGGAACAGGTGTGTCCTGGTAATTGTGTCAGTTACACAACTTTTGCTGTTTCCCTAAACAAGTCTGCTCCATCAGCTAAGGGGTGCCGGGCGACTCACTGACAGTCGGGATTCCGACAGTCATTACCCCGACATCGGAATCCCGACTGCTTCCTCGTGGGGTTTCATAACCCCCATAGAGGGAGAATAAAATAGGTGGCGAGCGCAGCGAGACCGCAAGGGGCTTAGATTGCGCTCCCACTGATGTGCAGTCGGGATTCCGACTGTCAGTGTGTTATACCACACCCTTGCTAAGCAGCTGTATGTCTTGCCATTAATAATATACAGACTGATGGAAAAAACTGTACAGCCTACCTGACAGTACCATAACTTCCCAGCATGACCCATTCCAGGAGGGATGAAATGCTCTGTTTCTGGAATTCCCAGTTCAACACAGGTGATACACAATCATAAACTAAGGGAAAAGTCAAGGAACCGAACGGAATGGAATGGTTCATATTGGGAGGAATGCACTATTCCACTAGTGCACAAAGTCGAGCTAAGTGCCTCCATGTTGTGCAGCTTATAGTACTCTGGGACAAATGGCCATCATGGAGGTCTATATTTTGCAACATAACAATGTTGGAAAGATATAAAAATTTACAACATTGTTATAAATCCTGGAAGAACACAGGTGTACAGTAGAGGAAAATTTACTAAGATTCAAAAAGTGAAAAGTGGCGATGTTGCCATAGCAACCAATCAGATTCTAGCGATCATTTCTATATTGCATCCTAGAAATTTTAATTGGTTGCTATGGGAAACGTCACCACTGTTTTCACTTTCAGAAGCTTTAGTAAATTTAGCCCATACTCTCAGTCATTGGAGTACCATACATTTATTGCATTTCCCAGTATGTTTTACCAAAAGCTCGGAACAGGGCCCCCTATTTAGCAACTGATTATGATAAATGTATGTCAAACATATTACTTAGACAGTAAAGATGGGCCCCCTTCAGCTCTGGGCCCCATAGCAGCTGCACCCCTTGCACCTATGGTAGTTATGCCCTTCTCTCTGAACCATCTTTAAGCCGGTGATAATACACCGCGGCTTGGCGATACTATTTTGTCATTTCCAGCAATAATCATCACCCTACCTTAGTTCATTTTCAATTTGGAATCCTTTTTTTCTCCCAAGTTCCATCAGAAAAGTCCTTCTACTTGTCCCCATCTTCCTCTCCACAAGGAACAGGACGAAGTCTTTAAATTTGACTTCATAGCGGCAGAATGAAGAGGGAACGTGAGCAATTTTTGGTCTCTTTTTTATAGGAACTAACATAGATGCTCTGACTAGATCCATGATACCAACGTATGCCAGCGTGATCTATTGTGAGCCAAATATTCCACTGCCAGCTGCATTTTTTTTATATCACCACCCATTGATGTCGCTTTTCCTGGCAGCCCGGTGGTTTTGCTGCACTAGATCTTGTACATCTGCAGAGCTATTTACTACTTTGAACAGAAAGTAAAATTATTTTATATAAACATATGACTGAAGAACTCTAAACAGCTTGGGCAGATGTTCTTTCGGTTCTCCACTAGCAATTACCCTCCTTGTCCTAGTTACATGCAGGAACATGTTGTAGATTTACATATCAAAGAATTCTGACATTGTTCTTTGTTACATCCTTTAATGTTATGGATAAAGGGACTGATCAAAGGAGTTTTCAAATTTGCAATAATTAATTTGATTAGAGGGATGTGAATTGTATTGATTAAGAAATGGTATCCTAGTATGGGCTAATAACAAGTGCTGTAAATACAATGGCATACGGTAACTCGGCCTCGACCTACTTATTATCATCAGCCTTACTTCCTTCATTTGCCGAATGTGTTCACAGTACAATAAAGGTGCATCTATTATCTAATTTGCTTTTCTTGCCCTCTTGCTATGTTTGCCAGTGTTGCAATCTAGAGTGGGATACATATAATGGGACTGTCTACCTTACAGTCGGAGGGGGGATGCCACTGGCCCCGATGCTGGAACACCCCCTCCCCCCCAAGCTCCTTCTCCTGGTTCCTGCCGCCGCTTCACCTCCTGGTCCCCGCTAATGGACTCCCCGCCACTGTTGCAGTCCCCACATCTACAATAGGAGGAGCTGTTGGGGAATTGCATTGGAATTAGGGTGGTCAAATTCCAGGATCAGCGGGATCCTGGAATTTCGCCCCAAAACTGCCGGGATTTCAATCCCGGGATTGGAGTTTCCAATCCCATGATTTTGGTATTAGACTGCGCATGCGCCTGGCTGTTCCCGATACCCGGCCTGCAGCTCTGCGCAGCATGGCGGTCAGAAGTTTAGCTGCGCAGGCAGCATCACTGCCACTCCATGCGCACCAGGCCGCCCACTTTAGGAGGAACCCTATCTCTACCGCACACCCCTGCCTCCTGCTCCGCTCCGGCCGCCGCTGCACTGGTAAGTAAATGTGCGGCGTGGACACTTTAGGGGGGTGGAGGCGTTGTTTTTAATCCCACATCCCTGGATTGAATACTGCCCAGTGTCGTACTGTTGTTAAAAGTCGAATCTGCATCGTCCAAAAATTGTTGGTAAATCGTTGAATCTGTGTCCTTTTTTAACAAAGAACACGTGAATTGACAAGTTTTTCAGAAAATCACATCTTTTCCGACCATCTGAAAATTTCTGACAGTCGAATAGAAGTCGGATAGGATGAATAGGTCGAATGCAAATAGGAACTATTCCACTGTGGGAAATATCGTCACAGGCTGAATATCCCATAGTGACTATTGTCATTCACATTCACAATGGGATACGGTCATTGGGTCTACAGCAAGTTGGTTCACAATCATTAGGGCGACACCGTTAGGTCGACATGGGGATAGGTCGACATGGTTCTAGGTCAATATGGATTTAGGTCAACATGGGTTTAGGTCTACAGGTGATTAGGTCAACACAAGCATTAAGTCGACAGTGTCTAGGTCGACAGTCAAAAGGTCGACATGGGGTTTTTCATGTTTTTTTACCCGAATGTTGACACAGGCATCATGCCTAAAGCATTGCGAGCGAAGCGAGGGGATGCGGTGCACTGCAAACTGTGTCCATGTCGACTGTGTCAACATTCTGGTCAAAAACAGTGAAAAACCCCATGTCGACCTTTGACTGTCGACCTATACACTGTCGACCTAATGCTTATGTCGATCTATTGACCTGTCAATCTAAACCCATGTCAACCTAAGCCTCTGTAGACCTAGAGCCATGTCGACCTTTCCCCATGTCGACATAACGGTTTCGACCTGATTACTGTCGACCAACTTGCTGTAGACCAAACGATCCCCACCCTTCACAATGTTGACAAAATGACCATGTTGACAATCTAGATCCCATCTTCAATAGAACTCCCATCTTAGTAAATTTACCCCTAAAAAATCAACATGAATACATAACACAAGGAGACTGCACATAGAGTCCTCTGATAAACTGCCCCTGCTAAGACATCACAATGTCGATAAAGTTTTCTTAACCATTGCATCTACTTACTAGCACAGCACCTTTACCTGTCTGTGACAGGGACTATGCACGTTTGTTTTATTACCACAAGGATGGTTACCAACATTGTTGAACGGTAGTAATAGAATAAGAGCGATAAAAGATAATTGCTAATCTCTTTACTGTGTGTAGTGTTTGAGGCGCAGCAGTGCGCCAGCAGGAGGTATTCCGTCCTTTCCGGAATTCTATTTTATTACAGTGACCAGTTTAATCAAGTTGATTTATGATGTAAATGTTGATGTTATAAGGGATGTTGTGCGCTGTCTGTAATCAGTGCGGTGATTTAATAAGGTTGAAAAGGTTCTATGTGAACAGGTCCATAATTATTGTAATTAATGTCATTTGTGATATAATTTTATAAATGATGTAATCAGAAAGTTAGAGTCAGTTATCTAATATCAACAGAATACTTTCTGGCAGTATTTCAGTTTGACAAGAACTATTCTAATAACACTCTCTCACAAAATCATGTGCACTGCAGGTGGGCCAGATGTAACATGTGAGAGAATTAGATTTGAGTGAGTTATTTTGTTTCTGTGCAGGGTAAATACTGGCTACTTTATTTTTACACTGCAATATAGGAAGAAAAACCCCACCCAAATCTAATTCTCTCTGCACATGTTACATCTGCCCCACCTGCAGTGCACATGGTTTGTCCAGCTAAAAAGGAATTTGTCTCTAAGAGTGAACTAGAATAAGGCCCATAGAGAGAGAGGGGGAGAGTGTCCCCGCTGCAGTAGTGATCTGGCATGCATCCTAGGACCAGGGTCCGCAACACAGGGGGACAAAAGGGGTCACCCATGCCAGGCTCTAACATTTGGAAGGGCCCTGAGGATCAGGATCAGAAAAAATAGGGCCACATCATCTGATAAATTGGTTTTGGTTGATAGATTTACCTTGCCTAGATAGACAGTCACTTGGTCTACCGGAAAGAGTCGACATTGTCAAAAGTTCAACAGGGTCAAAAAGGTCAACATGAAAAATGTCATACAGTAGGTTGCAGGGTCACCTTTTGCATGTTGACCTTTTGACCCTGTCGACCTTCCCCGTGTCAACCTATTGACCATGTCTACCTATTGCAGGTCAACCTTTTGGGGTCATCCTATTGACTGCCTATCTAGACACCATCTATCTAATAATCCACACTCGCTTCGGCCGCCTGCAAAATAAGTAATAGAAAAAGGAGACTGCAAAGACCCTGAACACGGAATCAGGAACGGGAGGTAGCCGCTGTGTGGTCCATGGTACGTTCCAGCAACCAGGAAGCACACAGCAGCATCAGACCATCACCAGTGCATACTGTACCACAAATGTAGGAACACACACACACACACACATTCACAGAATTGGTACTTGTGTAATATCTGGGCGCCCGATTATTTGATTGTATGCCTTAACTGTAGGGATACAATCAGATGCAATGTGATGCGATTTTCGGCAAAATCACATCGCGACCAAATCGCATGCAATGCGATGGACGCGATTTTCCATAGGATTCAATGTTAAAATGGTCCTGTTCATTTCCCCACTATCCAAGTGGGCATAGAGTTGATTTTATATAGCGTGGCGAGCCCAAGGAGCCACCGAGCTCGAAACGTGGCGAGCGCAGCGAGCCCCGCGAGGGGACGCGGATTACTTAAAATGTATTCCGCGTCCCCTCGAGGGGCTCGCTGCGCTCACCACGCTTCAGGCTCGGTGGCTCGCTGCGCTCTCCACACTATATAAAATCAACTCTATGCCCACTTGGATAGTGGGGAAATGAACAGGACCATTTTAACATTGAATCCTATGGAAAATCGCGTTGATTGCATCGCATTGCAATTTGGTTGCATGCAATGCGATGTTTCCGACCCGATCATAAAATCGGGCGCCCAGTTATTACACAAGTACCACAGAACTTACAAAACTCTGATCATGTGCAGAATCTTGGCATGGTGAGGAACACAGCCAGAATCAAACACTCAATCCCCACTGAAAAGTCACACATGCATTTGTATCATCTTGATTACTGTAATGCCCTATACCTTTGTCTCCCAGCAAAAGAACTGCACCGATTACAGCTGGTACAAAACACAACTGCCAGGCTGTTACCCAACCAGCCCCGTTCTAGCCACATAACTCCCATTCTCTACTCCCTTCACTGGCTGCCTATAAAATGGCAAATCATTTTCAAGGATCAACTTACTGAGTTTTAAATCCCTACATGACCAAGGTACCTGAAGCAGCTTCTGATTCCCTACTGTCCCACCCGATTACTGCGACCTGCAGATGAAGGACTTTTAGCAAAACCTACAATTTCCATAATTCATCTGGGGGGCGAGCTTTTAGCCAGGCAGCTCAGACTTTACGGAATTTACTTCCCCGCACAGTTCAAGAGGCCGTCACTGTAGAATGCTTCAAAAACAGACTCAATACTTTCCTGTTTACTCAAGCATTTCCTTCATTCCCTTAAGTATTGTTTATGAAAAGCTTTTCTGTACTTCGGTGTTCCTGTACTGTATTACATTCATTCTATTTGTTAAGCACCTTGAGCACCTATTTTTTTTTAAAGCCACCCTTTGCTTTGCTTCAAATGTGTGGGTCATTGGGGGCTGAGGAGGCCCCAGGGATATCAGTGCATCAAGCCCCAAAATTTCTGCTTTACAACAGGTACTATTCATATTCGGAGTCCTCGTGGATGTTAAAGTAAGAAAAAAGTCCAGACAAAGTAAAAAAACAAAAAAACATGAAAACCCTATGCTGACCTTTCATTTTGCATGTGTCGACCTGTTAATGTTGACAAAGGGATGCCATTTATCTGGCTGCCAGTTCTCTGAGGCAGGGGGCGGGGCTGCCGATGGAAAGGGGAAGGGGAGGGGTGGAGCTACCAAGAAACATCCTATTTGGGGGCAAGGCCAGTGCAAATGTGTCATCATGACCACGCCCCACAATTTAATAATTGAGGGGGGTCGCGGGAGACTGCCAGCATTTCGGTAGACTTGCCTCCCTTTATGGGGGACCTGAATTCCGGGGCTTTTCCGGCCATTCCAGGAGGATAGGCATCCCTGTGTTGACATTGTGCATGTCAACCATTTGTCAATATCAGACTTTTGGTGCCGACTTATTGACACTGTCAATCTATCATCCGGATACCCACATAATCAATGCTAACATTTCTGGTGTTATACACTGTATCTACAGAAGTTATACTACTACTAAATATTATACAAACGTAAGGTGCCCATTGGCTGAAACAGAAAATAAATAAAAAATTCTATGTTCTCTACAAATTGAGTCTATAATGCCTCTTTTAAAGTTTATTTTCTGGTTGTTGTGCTTTTGTTGTTCTTAGCGAGGTTATAACCCCTCTGCGCTCACTGATAATTTGTCATAGAAGAGATTGATGCGCCCGAGAACGTTGTAAGGTAAAAACATGTTTGTTTGAGAGTGTGTTGTCCTTGTCGCGGCATAAAATAAAGAGCTCCTCTCCATTTCACTGATATTGTTTCCTTTCTTCTCACTGTCGTACTTTGTACAGTCTCTTTGTTATTTATGACTCCTCGGAGAATCTTGTGATTTCTAGTTGAAGCTCGTCCTTTCTATTTGTTGCTAAGTATTTTGCCTATTATAGCGGCACTCTCTCCATGGTGTCTGAATGTTTAGAAATAATTTAGAAGTTCTGCCTCATCCTTTTGGGAGCTGTCTCTGCGGGACGGATTTATAATTTATAGAATACTAAAACGTAGCGGTAGTGTAGTTGTAGGCTTCTTGTTTTTTTCAATGCATACAGTACAGTAATTTCGCAAAATGGACAAAAGAAATATTAGGATACTTACTATATTAGAAACCGCTATGTCTGTGCTATATCCAGTATACATTGAAGCAATCATATGTTTGATAGATGACTATGGATTTTGAAGTGAAGGAATATTGAGAAATATATTTAAAAAAAACTTCAGATCATAGGTATACTCAGCTTCTTATTCTATTTCGGATATTTTTGAGTGAGAGACTACTTAAAGACCACATAAAGCCTGAGCAGGACCAGTTATTTCTCTAGGGGTGTGGCCTAATCACCAGAAGTGTGGCCATGCACCCTTCAAATAAAATACAGGGGAAAAAGTACTTTAAGGGCCACACTGCAGCCCAGCAATGAGGAGCATAGCTGCTGCTGCCAGTAAAGAGGGTCACCAATGTGCCCCTCTATCAGACCTTGGACTGGGTAATTAGTATTACCCTCCACCATTTCTCTGTGCCCTTGGCTACCAGGGCCAGATTAAGGTCTGTGGGGGCACTGGACAACAAACTTTGGAGTCCTCTATCAATAAATGTAATATAATGGCAGACAACTTTTTGCTGGTACACTGTTACCCCTGGGGTGAGGGGCCGGTGCCTGCTTATTTGGCCACATTGAGTAAAGTGGGATGACATTTCCCGGTCACCAAAAGGTGGATTATTTTTGGAGAAAATTGTACCCAGATCTGTGTCATATGAATGTGCCTCTAACAGCCATATACCAGCCTGGAAGAACATTTAAACACTGCGTGCGGATGTGTATACTTACACATCCACTCGCAAGCACCTTTACAGAGGAAAATGAATTTGATGGTTGATCACCATCAATGACTTTTCCTCTGTTCGTAGCAGAGAAGTAGACCAGGACTAACTTTTCCGTGCGTTATTGTCCGAAATGGGGGGCGGGTGCTGATGTTATGTGACATCATCTACCCATCCCAAGCAGGCAGGACCCTGGAGTAGGAGGTGGGGTGTGTTCCGTTCCTGATTTGCCTTGATTCCAATCAGGCTATAGCAGGGGCTGAGGCTGTAGCAGAGGACACCAGCAGAGACGATGGGCTCAGCAGCAGATGGCTGCCGCTGTAGGAAACTGAAATGTGGGATTGAAAAATGCTCAATCCCGGGATTCCCACAATACCCTGGATTGAGTATATCAACAAAATTACAGCCCCCACAGGCACTTGTTCATGCTGCTTTCAGACCGCAAAACTGGCTTTGACCCTGTATTTGGAAACGTTTCCAAAAACGGGTCTGCCAGGTAAAACCCCTTTCACACCGCATCTCTTAAACGGTATATTACCGTTTAAGTGCGGTTTTTTTGCACTGGCAGACCCGTTTTTGGAAACCTTCCAAATACAGGGTCAAAGCCAGTCTTCAGCGACCCCCCCCCCCCGCACGGGTTAACAAATACAATCCCGTTAACCCCTCCGCACCCCCAACCCCGTTAACCCCTCCCCGCATTGTGTTTAAGAACACCCCCCCCGTGAAGCCGGTACCTCCTCACGTTGCAGTTGATCGGCAGCCGCAGTACTGTACCACGGCTGGCTTCGCGTATGAAAAAAATAAGGAACTTTCTGAAAATGGCTGCCCCATAGGAAACCCCATTTAAAAAAACTGTCTTTCGTATGGGGGCAGCCATTTTCTGAAAATGGCTGCCCCCATAGAAAAGACAGTTTTTTTAAATGGGTTTTCCTATGGGGCAGCCATTTTCAGAAAGTTCCTTATTTTTTTCATACGCGAAGCCAGCCGTGGTACAGTACTGCGGCTGCCGATCAACTGCAATGTGAGGAGGTACCGGCTTCAGGGGGGGGGGGGGTGTTCTTAAACACAATGCGGGGGGTGTTAACGGGGGTGGGGGTGCGGAGGGGTTAACGGGTTCGTATGTGTTAACCCGCGTGCGGGGGGGGCGGCGGCGGCCTCCTGCGCAATGAATATTTAATGAGCGCATTAAATATTCACTGCACTGAATTTAGGACCCAGCTTATTAGCTGGGTCCTAAATACCGTTTCAGACCCGATTTTGATCACAAAATACCGGGTCTGAAACGGGTAGGACCCTGCATTTTAACCGGTTAGAAAAAACGGTATTTTCTAACCGGTTAAGTGGTCCTGCACCTTTAAGACCGCACAGATTACCGTTTTAAAACGGTAAAAAACCGGCAATATACCGTTTACAAAGTGCGGTCTGAAACTGGCATCACACTGGGCTTGGGGCAGGGTGGTGGTGGCTCTGTGGCAGGCAGCAGCATGACTCCCTCCTTTGGTCCTCCTCTAGAACACAATGCAGATGGTAGCAGCAGTGTAACGGGTGGCAGCGATTTGGTGGGTGGGAGTGATGTGGCAGGCTGGAGTGGGGCTGTTCCGACAGAGCTCACCGCTGCCGTCCGCTGCCTCTCCCGCCACCATCGCCGGTCCCCTCCGCTGCCCCTATATCCCTCCCCCCCTTAACCCTGCCCCTCTTCCTGAAGTGGAGACTGGCAGGGTCACGCAGCTGAGCAACTGGGACGTGCTTGCGTGTGAGACGCACTTGATCCCAGTCTGATGGCTGCCATCTCCGCCAGCTATCGCCAGCGGGGAGGTTCTGGCAAGCGCTGAAAATGAAAGAGAGGGGCTCCATCTGTATGTTGGGATCCCGACTTACAGGGGCTATTTTCAATCGTGGGGGTCCATGACCCCCATAGAGAACCTGTGGCGAACGCAGCAAGCCACAGAGCTCGCAGTATAGCGAGCCTTGGGAGCCCACAACGGCTTCTATGTGCTCGCAATCAGCGGCTGACGATTGTATAGATGTGTACCCAGCTTTCTTCAGTAGCTTATTTATTTAGATTTGACCATCTATGCTCAAGCATGGATATCACTAAACCCTGGACTGCTAGTGTGCCATGAGTATCGAGGTTAGGAAACACTGTACTAGATGGTCACTGAATATGTGTCTACGTGCCGATGCTCCTGCATTCTGCGGGAGTCTCCCATGATGTCTGTGCCACACTGGCCCGGAATGGCCAATTTATCCCCCGGAATCCCCAGTCATGCGTGAATGGCGCACTGCGCATGCCAGAAAGTCAGCAACCCTGGTGCACATTCACACTCTGGAAGTATATAGAATATCCATGAAACTGGTTTCCAAAATTAGGCAAGTATGTTATGAGCTTTATGGCACAGTCCCTGACGTTCTGTTGTTTATGTGTCGCAGCACACAGGCTGATCTGGCCTATATATTCACAATTTGTAATGTTTTTCTTTTACATACTCCCCGGTCTCTAATTAGAAACTAGTTCAATAGGCAGAAACAGGACGCTTCTGCTTCCACACAGTGGCAGAAGATTAACAACAGATGGCGCACACACATAAGACGCTGGGAAGGAGAAGACAGATTGCAGGATGCAAAACTCAACTTCTGCACAGAAAGAAAACTCATCTGTTCTAGAAATTCATCTAAATGTAGGAGCTGGACTGGAGGCAAAGCCTGGGGGTAGGCTCCCCTGACAGGGTTTGTAGGGAGCTGACTAGCTGGACAGTCATAGAAGGGGTGTCTAAGGAGAGGGTCATAAGGGGGAGTGGCTTAACGGGGTGTTGTAAGGGTATATAAGCAGGGTGCAGACAGGAAATAGGGGTCACTGGGAGATTTTTCTTAACAGCTAAGCAGCACTGCATCTCCCATGGCTTCCCCAAACGCTGATGCTGAGGTATCTGCGGCGCTGGCTGCCCTCAGGGAGGCAGCAGGCACCAGAGGGGCTGAGTGGCTGCAGCAGCAGATGTCAGGTCTGCTGGGGGGACTGGGAGCAGCAACGCAGGAGGCTGCTCCAGCGGGCGCACGGCCTCGGAGGTCCAGGCCTCCGGAGCGCTTCAGCCCATCTGTGTCCCCCAGGGTTCAGCGCCGTTCAAGGAGCCCCGTCAGGGACCCTCCAGGCCAGGCGGCGGGCCGGGCACCTTCCGCCCGCAGGACAAGGTCTGGGAGGAGTCCAACCAGCAGGCGGAACCCTCCGCGCGGGGGGGACCCCCCCCCCACGTGCAAGAAGATCCGGCGGTGCGTGGTACTGGACCTGGAGCGGCGGGGCATGCGGGGCATGCTGCTGCCCAGCGCGGGGTGAGTCGTGCCAGGGGGGCAGAAGTACAGGCTGAGGACCGCAGGCCTGGTACACGGAGCGAGAGACGCACAGCTGGCTCCGCCTCCAACGAGGTCACGCCGGCTGGTGCTATACCTGAGGGTTGGGATGACAGGAGAAGAGAGATGGCAGCGTCTGCAGATGATGGAGAAATACCTGGTCTCTCTTCATTGGCTGGGTCTCGTCAGGACACTGGACCTGCGGCTGCTGGGTTCACAGCCCCCAGGCAGCCTGGTGAGTCTGTCTCTATGTCTGTTAATGCTTTAGCACAGAGTCAGGGGGGGGGAGGGTTAGCCCTCCAAGGGGAAATGAGTAGGGGCTTTACTGAATTATTGAGTGGTTTTGCTGATTGGTTGGTGGGTTTGCGGCAGGGGGCGGGGCCGTCCCCGGCGGCAGCACGGGCGCCGCAGAATTCGGGCACACCAGCTACCATTAGTGTGCCAGTCAGTAATAGTGTGCCGGTTAGCAGTGGGGTGCCGGTTAGCAGTGGGGTGCCGGTTAGCAGTGGGGTGCCGGTTAGCGTTGGGGTGCCGGGGAGCAGCGGGGTGCCGGTATCCGGCGGTGAGCAAAGTAACAGTAGTGCGGGGGCTGATGGGGGCGGTGTGGGGACGCAGGAGGAGAGTGGGAGGCTTAGTGACACCGCAAAAGGGGAGGTGTACGTATGTTTTGAGGGGCCATTGGGGGCCCACCTGAAGCAGGAGGTGAGGGAGAAGATTTGGAAAGGGGAATACGTGGATATATTTTCATTGCTCCCTTTAGAGCGTTTTAATCTGGATAGGCCCCGTAAGGAGGAGAAGAAGGAGGAGGAGGAACGGCGGCGGTATCGGCTGATACCGCGGTCATTCACGAACTGGTTGCAAGCATTTGCTATTTTAGCTAGTGTGATTGGGGAGAAGGCACCTGACAATTGTTCAGGCTTATTTTGTTACATGGATGCGATAGGAGAGGCGTACCGGGTGTATGGGGGTTTGGCTTGGCTCCGGTACGACGAGCAATTTAGACAGCGGAAGGCGGTGCGCCCCAACATTCGTTGGGACCATAAAGATATTGCTTTATGGTTAAAGGTGACGGCCCCCACAAAAAGTGGGCAGCCCTTTCGTGGGGACGGGGGGGGCCGAGGGAGGCCACAAGCGGGACGGCCATGCAGAAGGGACTCTGCTTTGCCTTTAATGACGGGTCATGCCGGTTTGGGGCAAAATGCAAATTCAAGCATGAATGTTCCTCATGTGGAGGGAACCACGGTGCAAATAAATGCTTCAGAGGGAAGTCACGAGACGGTAGTTCAAAAGGGGGTGACACCAGTTCGGCTGGAAAGGATGCTGGGCTATCTGCGTAGGTATCCTGATCAGCAGACAGCCGCCTTGTTGGAGGAGGGGTTTAAGGAAGGTTTTAAGATACCTTCTGACGTGCAGGTGTCAGGGAGTTTTAGGAGGAATTTGAAGTCTGCTAGAGAGCATCCAGAAGTGGTGCAGGAAAAACTGGTTAAGGAGGTGCAACTGGGTCGTATGGCTGGACCTTTTAGGGCGGCACCATGGCCAGATTTGATAGTCTCTCCTTTGGGGGTGGTGCCAAAAAAGGAGGCGAACAAGTTTCGGCTTATACACCATTTGTCCTTTCCAAAAGGGGCGTCGGTCAATGATGGCATTGACCCCGACATCTGCTCGGTGGTTTATACATCGTTCGACGCGGCTGTTCAGTGGGTAAAGCGGTTTGGGAATGGGGCCATGTTGGCAAAGACTGATATTGAATCGGCATTTCGATTGCTGCCAGTTCACCCAACCAGTTTGCGTTTGTTGGGTTGTTATTGGGATGGGGAGTTTTTTGTTGATCGATGTTTACCGATGGGTTGCTCCTTGTCGTGTGCTTATTTTGAGGCCTTTAGTTCTTTTTTGGAGTGGGTGGTTAAGGATGTCTCTGGGTGCAATTCAGTTATTCATTACCTAGATGACTTCTTATGTATTGGTCCTGGGGGGACCGGTGTATGTGACTTATTGTTGAGGACTGTTGAAAGGGTGTCGGCAGATTTTGGAGTCCCGCTTGCTCCAGGTAAGACGGAGGGCCCTGCGACTGTGATCAGTTTTTTGGGTATTGTCATTGATACTGTGAATATGGAGTGCCGTTTGCCCGAGGAAAAATTGCTGGGTTTGAAGGCCGAGGTGGGGAGGGCGTTGCAGTTGAAAAAAATTAGATTGCGGGAATTACAGTCTTTGCTGGGTAAGTTGAATTTTGCGTGTCGCATTATGCCAATGGGCCGCATTTTCAGCAGGAGACTGGCAGCAGCGACAGCAGGGGTGGTTCTTCCTCATCATTTTGTCTTGAGTTGAAAGGGGACTTGCGGGTGTGGGCAACTTTTCTGGAAACTTTCAACGGCAGGGCGTTGTGGATGTCAGACACGTGCGTGGCTACAGAGCTAGACCTTTTCACAGACGCGGCTGGGAGTGGCGGTTTTGGGGCTTATTGCCAGGGACATTGGTGTGTGGGCAGGTGGCCGGAGTCTTGGGTGCAGAGAGGCTTGGTAAAAAACTTAGCATTGTTGGAATTATTTCCTATTTTGGTTGCAGTGGTTGTTTGGGGTGAGCTATTCCGCGACAGGAAGATTTGTTTTCACTGCGATAATCTGGGGGTTGTCATGGCTATTAACCAATTGTCGGCATCTTCACCGCCAGTGGTCATCATTTTGCAGCAGTTGGTATTGGAATGTCTGGCTTTGAATTTGTGGGTTGTGGCTAGGCACGTCCCCGGTGTCTCTAACGGCATTGCGGATTCTTTATCTCGTTCACAGTGGGAACGTTTCCGGGAGTTGGCACCAGAGGCGGACAGGGAGGGGACCGGGTTCCCGAGTCGGCTCTGGGCTCTGCTGGACGGGTAGTCGATCAGCTCATCAGGGAATCCTTGGCCCCGAATACATGGTCGGCATACAATCAGGAATGGCGGAGCTGGCTAGAATGGCGTGAGGTAGTAGGTTTGAAGGAGGATGATGACGAGTTGGCTGTCTTGCTATATATAGGCCATTGTAAGGAGATTGGTTGGTCAGTGGCAAAAATCACGCGCTGCATGGCGGGCTTGGCTTTTGGGTTTCGTGCAGGTGGGAGGCCTGACGTCACCAAGAATTTCCTGATTGCGCAAGCTTTGAAAGGTTGGAAGAGAGGACATGTAGTACAGGATCAGAGAAGGCCAGTGTCCTTCCAGCTGTTGCAGAATATGGGTAGAAAGTTAGGGGAGGTCTGTAGTTCCAATTTCGAGGAGAAGTTGTTCGGGATAGCTTTTTCGCTTGCCTTCTTCGGGGCACTGCAGATTGGCGAGCTTGTAAGTCCAAGCGTCTCCAGGCCGGGAGGTTTGTTAGGAGAGGATGTGGATTTATACTCAGATAGGGTGGAGCTAGTGGTGAGGAGGTCGAAGACGGATCAATTAGGGAGGGGGAAGAAGGTAGTTCTCTTCTCCGTACCTGGCTCGGATATGTGCCCGGTAGCACGGCTAAGGATATTTAAGGAGGTCAGAGTGGGCAGGGAAAGGGATCCGTTGCTGATGCATGCGAATGGATCCTTTTTATCACGGTTCCAGTTCACAAGTGTGTTTAGAGCAGTCCTGCGGACGTTGGGCCTCAAGGGGGAGGAATACGCGGGTCACTCTTTCCGCATTGGGGCCGCAACTGAGGCTGCTAGGATGGGATTTGGAGACGAGTTAATTAAGCGTATTGGGCGGTGGGAATCGTCTCGTTTTCGCTCCTATGTTCGTTTAGGGGAATTTTGAGCCTGACTGTGTTCTTTCTATTTTAGGGCAGTCCCCGTGCCTGATTTGGATTTTAGGACATTCATATGTCTTTTGGGGAGCTTTGCGGGCTGATGTCAGACCGAACGGCCGCCAGCTAGGTTTGGATAGAGAAGAGGCATTGGTTCGCTGGCTGGGGAAGCGCGGTATGGTATGGAGTGGAGTGTTACAGGAATCTCACCGTTTTGTTCGGCTCGATAGGGCTCCCGACATATTAGTGTTGCATGTGGGAGGGAATGACCTCGGGAGCAGACCATTTAGGGAGTTGATACGGGATATCAAGTTTGATCTCCTACGTTTATGGGCAATGTTTCCGGAGGTAGTCACGGTTTGGTCGGATATTGTGCCGCGCCGTTATTGGAGGGATGCAAGGTCGGCTGACAAGATCAATAAGGCAAGGATAAAAGTTAACAGGGCAATTGGGCGTTTTATGGCTAGAAACGGCGCGGTAGTGGTGAGGCACAGGGAACTCGAGTCTGGTGCCGGTGCTTTTTGGAGAGGTGACGGTGTGCACTTGAACGCTGTAGGGATAGATGTGTGGTCTTTGGGACTACAAGAGGGGATAGAAACAGCGTTCCGGATGTGGGGGGGTCGCTCGGGGTCAAGGGTTTAACCCCGTGCTTGGTGGCGGAGGGGGGTCCTCGAGGTTAGTGGCATTGAGGCTTAATTATGCGGCGGGGAGGGCCCCATGAGGGGGCTGGACTCCCCTGGGTGAGGTTTAATTAATGAGCACTGGGTGTTGACAATTGGTGCCCTCGAGCCAATCGCTATCGGCTGGGGGTAACAACTCCTGGAAGTGCTTAGAGGTGTGGATTGATTTATTGAGGGCCTCGGGGACCACCTTCCGTGGGAAATGTTTTTGATTATTGTTAAACTTGTATTGTTTTAATAAAGATGGCTGCTGTGGCCAATTTTATCCAACAAGAGAGTTATGTCATTTTTGGGGGGATTAATTGGGCACAGCGATTAGACAATACCCTGTCATGTAGGAGCTGGACTGGAGGCAAAGCCTGGGGGTAGGCTCCCCTGACAGGGTTTGTAGGGAGCTGACTAGCTGGACAGTCATAGAAGGGGTGTCTAAGGAGAGGGTCATAAGGGGGAGGGGCTTAACGGGGTGTTGTAAGGGTATATAAGCAGGGTGCAGACAGGAAATAGGGGTCACTGGGAGATTTTTCTTAACAGCTCCCACCCACCCTCCCTAATTTTATAGTTTTTAGGTAGACTTATTTGTTAGGTTGTCTTTTGTCACAGTGGCCTGTGCGGAGGGGGGTCCTCGAGGTTAGTGGCATTGAGGCTTAATTATGCGGCGGGGAGGGCCCCATGAGGGGGCTGGACTCCCCTGGGTGAGGTTTAATTAATGAGCACTGGGTGTTGACAATTGGTGCCCTCGAGCCAATCGCTATCGGCTGGGGGTAACAACTCCTGGAAGTGCTTAGAGGTGTGGATAGATTTATTGAGGGCCTCGGGGACCACCTTCCGTGGGAAATGTTTTTGATTATTGTTAAACTTGTATTGTTTTAATAAAGATGGCTGCTGTGGCCAATTTTATCCAACAAGAGAGTTATGTCATTTTTGGGGGGATTAATTGGGCACAGCGATTAGACAATACCCTGTCATGTGCACTTTGGTCTCTCCGTGCTCCGTGTAATGCTTCCTGCTTTTCCTGTGCTTCTGCTGCATTACTGCAACAACAAGAGTGGGAGATATAGGTCATGTTTCTGTGCCATCTATGTGATATACTGTATCTATGCTACTGGCTACAATAATACCGCAACAATCTTCACTGTTATGTTCTTATTTATTTATGTCAACTAGTTTCTTTTTTTATGTACAGTACGGGTCTGATTCAGGTTTGTATGCTATTTTCATCTTTTCAGTTGAGCGTTTGCATTTGCCGCATTAGTCTTTCAATGGTGGCTGGACATTGGCCCGATAATCTATAATCGGCCGCTGAGTGAATTTGCAGCCTCGTGATCAGGTCTGAATCGGGCCCATAGACACTGATTCAGCATGAGATGTAGTTTCGCAAAACAGTGTACAAACATACCTCCCAACTGGAGATCTGTGCACGGCATCTTTTCAGCGCAGGGAGGAGGAACCGCAGGGAGTAGGCAGGGGGGTAAGGAAGTGCTAGGTACAGAAACGGGTGTCGTTGCGATAGGCCATGCCCCTCTACATGAAGCCACACCAACACACTCAATAGCTTCGTGTGACTGGGTGTGGCGCCATGGCAGGGGTGTTGCTGTATGTCCCAAACTCCGTTTCTATCACGGGAGTCTGTGAGATGCTGGGCTGAATAGGGCTCCTGTCATTGAGGGGGAGGCGGCATTTTGTGATGCCATTGGTTGAAGGTAACTATTGTAAATGTTTCTTTACAGGTTTATTGATGTGGAAGAATAACTACAGACACCAGTGTATTCCTTAAAACAACTAACAACCCAGTTAATTGACCAGTGGAGTCTCTATTGAAAGCCAGACAAAATACAGCTGGACTCATTGTGTTACACAGTAGTAGATGGAGCAGAGCTTGAGCGGAGTAGGGTGTCAGCTAACCAGCCAGTTAGTGCTGTATATGCATGCTGTATATGGTAGTGGTGCAAGACACGGTAAACAAAATTTGGAGCAGGTAATACAGTGGTACAGAGCCATGTACCATTTTATTGCTCATACAAAGTATCAAAATGGTGCTTTGAATGCACAGTTCTAGGTCTGGCAGCCATCTTGGTTACAAAATGAAGCTTCCCTGGATGATCCAACATGGAGTCCACACTACTCACTACTGGAATGCACTACTCATTCAACAATAATGGGAGATTGGGGCAGATGTATTAAGCCTTAACAAGAGATAAATACAAGGGTGATAAGGAGAGATAAACGTCCAGCCAATCAGCTCCTTACTGACTTTTTTCAAACACAGCCTGTAACATGGCAGTTAGCAGGTGATTGGCTGGCATGTTGAAAAATGTTTGTGTCTGCAATCAGTAAACAGATAACATTGCTCTAGAGAAGGGGTGGGGAACCTTTTTTGTGCCAAGGGCCGTTTGTATGGGGAAAAAAATCCTTCGGCCATATGTAAAAATTTCTCTTACAAATTGTCCTGCTGCAGCCGTCCCATGCTCTGGCGGCTGCCACTGAATAGGACTGACAGTCTCCGGCTGCTGTTGATTAAGAGGAATCTCGCGATAACTACCAACCTCTTGCGAGAATTCCCCTGTACTTGACTCCTGCCGGGCGGGTGGACGGGCCACTCAGACCAGCTTGGGGGGCGCATACGGCCCCCAGGCCTGAAGTTCCCCATCCCTGCTCTAGAGCCTCAGTATATATGGCATTGCTGTGCCAACATAGGGGAATTGTAGTATGGCATTTTGTTGTTGTTGTTATTATTATTATTATTATTATTATTATTATTATTATTGCATTTTGGGGGTGATTCAGGTTGGTTTGCAAAAGCAATTTAGAATTGGTTGAGTCATTTTGTTTCTGTGCAGAGTAAATATTGGCTGCTTTATTCTTACACTGCAATTTATGTTTCAGTTTGAACACACCCCACCCAAATCTAACTCTCTGCACATGTTACATCTGCCCCACCTGCAGTAAACATGATTTTGTCCATTAAAGAAGGAGTTTGCTTTTGCAAATCAACCTGAATCACCCCCTTTATTTACAAGGTGCCACAAGTGGTTCGTAGTGCCGTATATATGGCATACATTTGAACAATGCAGATTACACAGAACTAAACATAACAGAAACTGAATATTAATAACAGGTAACAATTAGCAGCACGATTCTCAGTGCACAATACAGCTGAGATGTAGGAAGCACAGGAGTTGCCTGCATGCTACCAGGGCCAGTTTTTTGCTAGTAGGGATGACTAATTACAAGTGAGAAGAGCTGCAGTTATAGATGTTAGCTAAGTAAAAGAAAGCTGTAATTGAAGTGCACGGCCCGGCAACCAATCAGGAGCCACCACTGCCTAATTGGCTGCCGGGCCATGATGTCATATTGACTTGCGGGCCGGCGCGAGATTTAAAATAGACGCAGACCTGCCGGCACCAACGGGATGAGCTGAGTGGTGCCACGTGCTGTTGCACGGCTCGTCCTTCTGAAAAAACGGCCCTGAACACTGTGCTTGGCTAAAAGATGGTCATTGTTGATTTGACCAGGGTAGTTACAGTGGAGTGGAGTGGGTGAAAGCTAGACTGAAGAGGATCAAAGATGGATTTGTCAGAGAGGTAGCTGGTGAGACTGACACTCAATTGGATGATAGCTAGCTGCTGAGAAAGGGTCAAGGTTGGATTTTTTAAGAATAAGTTAGAGAAGAGAATGTTTGAATGGTGAGGGAAAGATGGCAGTAAAGAGTAATGGGTTGAAGAGGTGAGAGCATGGAGTGGGGAATAGTGGCAAGAGGGGGTGGGGTCCAGGGAGCAGGTGGAGGAGGTAGGGTAATGGATAAGAGAGTGGACTTCCTTGTCTGTGGCTAGGTGGAAGAAGCAAAAATTTGGAAGACTGGAGGGAAAGGATGTGGAGAGCGGCAGAGTTGCAGAGGGAAGGTGGGAGGAGATTTCACAGTGAATGGCCTCAATTTCGCAGGAGCTGAAGGAGGCAAATTCATTGCAAAGAAACAGGGGAGCAGGGGGAGGGGAGAAGAGTGTTGAAAGTATTAAAGAGATGGCAAGTACTGTGGGATTAAAAAGACATTAGTGATTGTGAGAAGGATTGCTTGGCGAGGAAGAGGGCAGAAATATAAGAAGATAAACTTGAAATGCAGGAAATCTATCAGAGAGCGAGTTTTCCTCCAGAGGCCCTCAACATTGTTACATGAATGGGGGTCAGTTTGGAGTGCCAGGGTTGGGTTTTAGAATGATGGAGTTGGATAGAGTAGATGCGGGAAACAGAATCAAGTGCTGAGGTTACTGTGGGGTTATTGAATAAGGCATTCTGGTTGGGGCAGGCAATGTTGGATAGAGGAGAAAGGAGCGTATCGAGTGATTATAGGATAGTGGGATCCAGCGCACTAAGATTGCGTGAGGGTGGGTCTGAAAATGGGGAGGAGAGGAGGACATGAAAGGTTAAAAGAATAAATGGTGGCCAAAGAGGGGTAAAGGAGAGTTGGAAAAGTCAGGAGGGTTACACCGGTGAGTGAAGACAAGCGGAAGGGAGTGGTCGACAGGGGAGAGGAGGAAGATGTCCACTAATAAATGGTCAAAGGAGGAAGAAAGCGCAAGAAGATTAGTGGATCCTGGGCTAATAATGTCAAATGGGATGTTAAAGTCGCTGAGGATTATGGTGGTGGGAAGTTGAAAGGAGAGGATGTGGGGAGGCCAGGCAGTGAATTTTTAGAGGAATAGGGAAGAACACCTAGAGGGGCGGTAGATGACCACCGCTTGGAGGTGAACGCGGTAGAAGAGGCAGAGAAAGTGGACCCATAGGTAGAGAAGAAGAGGGAGGGTTCTGGTGGGATGACACAAAAGATGCAGTTGGGGGAGAGTATGCCCACTCCAACACCTTGGAGGCCATTAGGACTTACAGAGTAGGTGAAGGCCCCATAGAAGAGGGCAGCAGGGGCGGTGGAATCAGAGGAGAAGAGCCAGGTTTCAGTGATAACGAGAAGGTTAAGAGAGTGGGAGATGAAGATGTTATGGATAGTGGGAAACTTGTTGCAGATTTATTTGGCTTACAGAGTGGATAGAAATGACACAGGCTCAAGTAGCCATGGCTTAAATACATTATTCAAAAGAATGAATTCAGTATTGAATCCCGGCGGTCGGGATCCCGGCGTTCAGAATCCAGACGCCGGAATCCCGACAGCCGAAATGCAGACAAGGGGGGGACGTGGATCGCCCCCCCTTGCGGGCTCGCTGCGCTCGCCACGCAGCGGGCACGGTGCCTCGCTACGCTCGGCACACTAATTTATTCTCCCTCCAGGGGTGTCGTGGACACCCCAGGAGGGAGAATGTGTCGGCATTTCGGCGGTCGGGATTCCGGCGTCGGGATTCTGAACGCCGGGATCCCGACCGCCGGGATCGTAACTGCATCTTAAAGGAATAATGTAAAAATGGAGTTAATGGGACAAAAGAGTTAAGATAAGCAGTGTGAAAATGCGGGTATAGTAAAAGAAAAGACAGAGCAAAAGGACTTATGTAGAATCTGGCAATCTGAACAGAATGCAATGAATAAGAACATTAGGTAGATGAGACATGCAGAAAGGTATCTCAGTGAGGGGTGTCCAGGCTGAGCATTCAGCTGGTGTTGGAGGTGGTGAATTAGTTAAATCACTGTTGTCTGTTGATAGCAGTCCAGTAGTAAGGAGTCTAGAAATGAGATGTTTTTCTCCTGTTTATCTCAGCTATATCCCTAAAATGATTATTAAAATTTCATCACACTTTACGCTACCACATTTCACAGCTACACACAACCCAGCCACACACGGCTTTACAGCCATCCATACACATTTCTTCCATTAATATAGTTTCTATTAAAAAATCAAGTTCCTCCTTGTTCAAAAAGATTAAAAAAAACAGGCAGAAAAGCAGAAGTTAATTAAATGACATTTTATATGCAAATGACTAGATAAACAGCAAGACTTCCTCCTCTTTACTGCATTCCTTCCATCTTGGGTGTACAGTACTGTCTTACAACAGCAGGACATTGTGCAAACATAAAATAGTCCTGTACTGTAAATCAGGAAGCGGCACACGATTTTCATCATTCCCAAAAATTGATTTCACCAGACTGGTTTCATACGCTATCAGAAAACACGGTACTCTTTACTTATCACGGCGCCCATTGCGGCTATCGCGGGCATTGAATGCACTAAAAAATCGGGTGCGACGCGACCGACGCGATGCCCGCGATTTCCCATAGGGAACAATGTTAAATGTCTCAATTGACCCGATTTTCCTGTTCAATGCCTCAATTGACCCGATTTTTCCATAGGAAACAATGTTAAATGTCCCACAGAGGCCAAATAGGCACCCTGAAGTGTGAAATGGCCCCCACAATTGTTAACGCCACCCCACGATCAACGTGAACCCGAAGCGTGGCGAGCGCAGCGAGCCTGCGAGGGGAGGCGGTTCGCGTCCTACGACCTTTTTATACCCCCACTATCCACGTCGGCGTGGAATTGAGAATAGAATAGTGTGGCGAGCGCAGCGAGCCACCGATCCCGAAGCGTGGCGAGCGCAGCGCGCCCCGCGAGGGGACGCGGATACCTGTGAAGCCCGCGAAGGGACGCGTTTACCTGTGAAGGTATCCGCGTCCCCTCGCCACGCTTCGGGCTCTGTGGCTCGCTGCGCTCGCCACACTATTCTATTCTCAACTCCACGCCGACGTGGATAGTGGGGGTATGAAAAGGTCGTAGGACGCGTACCGCCGCCCCTCGCGGGCTCGCTGCGCTCGCCACGCTTCGGGTTGACGTTGATCGTGGGGTGGCGTTAACAATTGTGGGGGCCATTTCACACTTCAGGGTGGCTATTTGGCCTCTGTGGGCCATTTAACATTGTTTCCTATGGAAAAATCGGGTCAATTGAGGCATTGAACATGAAAATCGGGTCAATTGAGACATTTAACATTGTTCCCTATGGGAAATCGCGGGCATCGCGTTGGTCGCGTCGCACCCGATTTTTAGTGCATTCAATGCCCGCGATGCCCGCAATTTTTTTACCTGCGATGCCCACGATCAAAATCGTGGGCGCCGTGCTAGTTAAAGAGTACCGAAAACACATTTAAATGACTTTCCTGTACCACAGAATATGGTTTGGTTTCCATCCTGGTTTTTGATGTAGGATTTTTCCAAGCTTAATGAAGCTGACACAAATGAACAATGCGAAGCAATAGTGAAACTTTTTCCCTGGGGTAAAGAAAATATTAAAATACCACTTGTAGCCCTATATATATATATATATATATATATATATATATATATATATATATAGAGCAGTAAGAACAAACAGCGGCACTCACAGGATTTTCCAAAATATTTGTATTCAAACGTGACCAAAATACCAACGTTTCGGGGACTAGCCCCTTTGTCAAGGTGTAGGTATATATATATATATATAGGACAAAGGTGTACCGGCACTCTTCCTTAAAGATGCAAATACTTGAGGTGCCTTTCCGTTTTTTCCATTGAGAAACGGAAAGGCACCTCAAGTATTTGCATCTTTAAGGAAGAGTGCCGGTAGACCTTTGTCCTACATTTTCCTGCTCACTACATCCCATGGTCAGCAACGATCCAAGGCACCCTCATCGTCTACCCCAGGAAACCTTCCTCGGCATCCAGGACATCACCACCACCTTCTCCCCTCACTGGTGATCCCTCCACTTGGTTATACACACGGTGAACGGCCATGGCATCAGAAAGCACCATCCCTGGCTTCAAAGATGTCACACTAACGCCGGGTGCTACCCTGGTCCTCACGGACTCCGAGGCTGAAGCCATCCTTTTCAAAGATCTCCTCTCAGAGAAGGATGAAAAACTGCCCACTGAACACCTCATCACTCTGCTTACACGGCTTAAAAAAAGAGAAATAGACTTTTTTCTACACGGTGTGACGCTGTCTCAGTATTTCAGGGAGAAAAAAATCCCTCGTGGTTTCAGGGTGAGAAACATCCCCACAATCGGCCGCAATAACCCGGAATTCTGCCGCAGATGGACTTCTGTCTTGAATAAATGCTCGCATGATCTCATCCTACTAGTGATAGAGGAATCTAGGAGGGAATTGGACATCGTCAAAGAAAAAATCTCAGACTTTGAAGCCATACACCTTCCCTCGATCAAAGCGGATAAAACGCAAGATTGGATGAAAGACCTCACCTGCCAGATTGAGAAATACAGACAGGACCTCATCACTTTTAAGAAAACAAAACTGGAAACTGTCAACCGCGATTATGCGGAGTATAGGGTTTACAGCTGGGCTTATGGGAATTCGCAACAGCAATCCCGCAGGAACAAACCCAGACGCAACTTTAAACCAAAATTTGACACAGATCAATCCAGCGATCATTCTTCCAGTGATGTAGAACCGTCAAAAAACTACCGTGGCACCAAACCACGCAAACCTCCTTCAGGAGCGACAACCAGATCTCGAGGCCCGTTGCCCGCAACAAGCCAACCCGCAGAGGAGGCCAGTGCATCAGGCAGGCCAAAAAGATCTGCAAAAAAGAGGACCTAGTATTCAACTTGTCCCAGCGCCCTCTGTCTAACGCCGAACTTTCGATCCTTAACAAAGGTTTGTCATTCGTACCGACACACAGTCCGAATCTGTTGGAAGATCGCGTGGACCTCTACAAATTGGGCCGCAGACTCCGTCTCCGTGAACACTTCGGGAACTCCACACCCACCACTAGGACACCACCCCTGTTGCATAAAAGTAGTACCTTTGATCCGAACTCCACCAATATCTCCATCAAAAGCTTCTTGGGCCATATGGAACAGACCATCACTTCCTCACATGCCAAAAAAAGCAATATTCCTGCCAACCTCAGCAATGAAGAACGGCAAGCTCTAAATGCCTTAAGCAAATACACCGATATTGTCATCCGATCGGCAGACAAAGGGGGTGGTATCGTTGTGCAAGATCTCGCAGCATACAAGGATGAGATATCCCGACAACTCGCTGATCAACAGACCTACCGACAATTACCTGGTGATCCCACCATCTTGTTTAAAAAGACCCTTGACACCTTCGTGGTCGACGCTGTGACAGCCGGTTCCATCCCGCCAGAGATACAACAAGTACTCACCACGGATTTCCCCAAAACCCCGATCCTCTATACGCTGCCCAAACTGCACAAGGACCCGATACCCCACCCTGGCAGGCCCATCATAGCCGCCAGAGACTCTTTGTTTTACACCGCAGCCCAATTTTTGGACATGTACCTCCAACCCATTGTACAGCAACAGTTCACCTATTTGAAAGACACCACTGCCCTGTTAATACACTTGCAAGCACTGTCCCCTCTGCCGTCTAAATGTCTTCTTTGCACCATTGACGTGGTCTCACTTTACACCAGCATACCACACTCCAGGGGCCTGGAAGCAGTGAGACGGGCAGTCTTCAACAGTGAACTGTACAAAGGCCCGGATTGCGCCTTCTTCATGGATCTGCTAGACTTAGCACTGTCAAACAACTATTTTCTTTTTGATAATAAATACTACTTGCAGCACTCTGGGGTGGCGATGGGGTCCTGTGTGGCCCCGAGCCTAGCTAACATCTTTATGTTTGAAACCGAAAAAGACTTGTTCTTCTCAGACCCTGAAATCTCCACCAAGATTAAAGCTTACTACCGATATATTGATGACATCATCTTGCTATGGGATGACAGCCAAGATAGCTTCCTTACACTCATGGAGCATATCAATCGTCAAGATACGGACATCAAGTTCACGCATACGAGCAGTTTCGTTGACATCAACTTTCTGGATGTACACATTACACAAATCGAAGATCTTCGACTTATTACCACAGTTTACCACAAACCTACAGACAGGAATACTGCACTCTTTGCAAGCAGTTTCCACCCATCAGCCTCCAAATGGTCCCTACCCTACTCGCAGTTCCTTAGAGCACGCCGCATCTGTTCCAATTCTACAGACGCAGAGAAGGAGATGACCGCTATGTCCAAAAAGTACTTGGCTAGAGGTTATCCAGCCAAACTACTACTTTCTACGAAAGAAAAAGTTCTGCTTCTGGACAGGAACCTCTTGCTCACTCCGAAAGACCAGCCAGGGACGACCAATAAAATCGTTTGGTCCCAATATTTCTCTACCTCCAGCCAGGTCCTAGTGAAAGCTGCTAAGAGAATATGGCCTCTTGTCACCTGTGATCCCCACCTCTCTGCCCTCAAGGACTGTGCTATTATGCCTGCTTTTAAACGCAGCAAAAATATTAAAGATCTCATTGTGCATAATGACATTTCCAACTTCAAAGAGGCTCCTCCACAGTCCTTTCTACGCAGAAAAAATGGAAACTTTCGTTGCCTCAGTTGTGTCACCTGCAACAGACTTGAAACAGGTGACTTCTTTCTTCATCCGAGAACTGGTACCAAGATTCCCATTCGCCACCCCCTCACCTGCAGCAGCAGATACGTCATATATTACATCAAATGCCCCTGTGGTTCCCTATATGTCGGCAACACCATCCGGCAATTTAAGGAACGCATAGCGCTGCACAAATCAAGTATTCGGGCAGCTCTGGGGACCAAAGGCTCAGACCAACCTGTAGCCAGACACTGGAAGGCCTTCCAGCATAGTCTCCCCAGCTTAAGGTACAAGATCATTGACTGTATTCCTGACAACAAGAGGGGTGGTGACAGAGGTCGAGCCTTATTGAGACTAGAGGCTAAATGGATTCATCAATTGGACACTGTACAACCTAATGGACTTAATGAAATGTTACCCCTTGCTTGTTTTCTTTAAAAACATCCTTTTCCAGCCCCATCCACCAACCTTGTTGTAGTGTTTTGGGTCTTTACCCCTGTCATTCTATGTCTCCTTACATCATTTTGTTTATATCTTTCGTCTGTTCTTCACTTCTCCACCCAGCTAGCCTTTCCCATCACGGACACATAGCACCATGGTAGGTTGCTACATGCACCTTACCATATTCCCTGCACTCCCTAGCACGGCCTCTAGATCCGTCAGTTCTGTTCCCTCATCCCCTACCCACTGCACCCCTCACTGCCCCAGTCAGCATCCTTCTCACACCTTTCCCTTTAATAGGTTGCCTGGTGCACCTTGCCACATCTGTCCATATGCACAGTATCTGTGCATTATTCCGTGTTCCCGAGCGCATCGCTTTCGAATGCGGCTGGCACACATAATCCCGTTCACTCCGCTCAGGTGGCACATCCACTCGGTACCCCCACACGTATGTAACCACCTTAGTATTATCATCGCCCTCTTAGCACTGCCTCCACAGCTTACCATCCGGACAGCCGCATCATCCGGCACTCAGTCCCCAGCACCATCCTCCAGTCCTCACTTCCTCAGCTGTCACCCGGCACTGCCGGGCTCATACCCGTTTCCCTCCCTCACTCGATGTCACTGCACCTGTCTTCACCTCCCCAGTTGTCACCCGGCACCTGCGGGGTTCATACCCGGACGCCTCCAACACCACTTCCCTCCCTCACCCGCTGGTACTCCAGCTTCCTGCACAGTCACCCGCCGGACAGACACTCTGTCCACTCTGTTGTCACACTTTTCCTCCGTCCCCATTTCTTCCCCCGCAGTCGACACATCCCGTGCCGTCAGCCCGCTCCCTCCGTTCTCCCCCCACTCTTGTCATAACCTCTCCTGCTTGAACCCTGTTCCCCTCCCTTGTCTACTTTCTCCCCCCCTGATCTTCCGCTGCTTTCTCATCTCATCATCCATTCATTAGCATTACGTGGTAACATTTTGTTCATCTGCAACATGTTTTGATCTGATGTGTCTTATTCATGTTGTTCTCTTATTTACTGCAACTGAGTATGTCATTGATGTCCGTACTGCTGTTTAACCTTTATTATCTATATGTTATAGGACACCGCTGCAGAGATCAGCAACCGGCTTTCAGCACCATTGCCGCTCCACGTTTACACTTGTCTCCCCGCACTCGGCTCCAAGTTGTGATTCACTTAGTTTACATTGCAAGCGCCGGACAGCGTTCCTGGTCGCTTAGCAACCACCCTTTGGGTTTGATAGCACGCCCCTGGTGACCCCGCTTTCCCCGTTTGAGTGCGAAAGATGACGTCACTCATCACCCGCCCGGGTCGTGCTGGTGATTTCTGCATGAGGTGTTCCTGCCCCCACTGTCTGCTATAAATGTGAGTACACTGTTGGTTATTCTTTATGTCTTGATAAAGGGCTTTGCCCGAAACGTTGACACACAAGCCTGTGTTGATTCATTTTTTTCATTATTGCTGCCGCCGCGCAGAAATTGTTCAATCTTGAGAGTGCCATCTACCTACCTGTGGTTATATATATATATATATATATATATATATATATATATATATATTACATTGCGGTGTTGGGACACTGCGCTGTATTTGATTCAGCAGCTTCCTATATTAAAGGTTATTTTAATAGTGATAAAGGTGATTTTAGGAGCGCTTTGTAGGGGGAGGGAAAATTAGAAAAAATAATCAAAAAAAAAAAATTATAATAAAAAAATTATAATAAAAAAATTAATAATAAATAAATAATAAAAATAAAAATATAAAATAGCCAAATTTTATGCAGTTGGGAAGAATACTTGATTAGTATAAATGTTTACACTCTTTTGAGTGAATATTTTATGGAGGACTGGTTCAGTCAGGTAGATTAGCTTACCCTATCCTTTCCCTACCTGGGCCCAGGTGGATTCTGGTTCCTTTTAGTGCCGGAATAGGAAGGTTCACTACGAGCAGATGTCCTTGCTCCCACTGCACTTCAAAGGCAGTGGGAGCAAGGACATCTGCTCGTAGTGAACCTTCCTATTCCGGCACTAAAAGGAACCAGAATCCACCTGGGCCCAGGTAGGGAAAGGATAGGGTAAGCTAATCTACCTGACTGAACCAGTCCTCCATAAAATATTCACTCAAAAGAGTGTAAACATTTATACTAATCAAGTATTCTTTCCAACTGCATAAAATTTGGCTATTTTATATTTTTATTTTTATTATTTATTTATTATTAATTTTTTTATTATAATTTTTTTTTTTTTTTTTGATTATTTTTTCTAATTTTCCCTCCCCCTACAAAGCGCTCCTAAAATCACCTTTATATATATAATACAATATCACTAGGTATTTGCGCTAGGTGAGGGTGGTCGCTAATAAGACTAGATCCCCTACTAGAGGGATCCACAATCCAATACACAACCCAATAGTGTTATACCGCGCCCATATACAATTTATCAATATACAGATGTAGCAGGTCTCTTTATTGCCGCCAGGCCGCCATGGCGGAGGTTCTGGCGCATCGATATTCTCCTGGCGCTGGCGTCCGCCAAGGGGCGTGGGAGCACGCCATGTAATACAATCCGCCACCACTGGGTGGCTTATGCTCCATCAATGGCTTTTCACACCATTTCTCAGCCCAATCTGTAGGAATTGGGTGAACAGTGGCCAAATCAGACTAGTATATGGGGCCCGGGGCCTTTAGTCTAGCAACCCATGGCAGAAAACACTTTGCATACAGGACCCTCTAAGCGATGCCTTTAATATAACTTATATTCCCTACAATTTGGCCACCTATTATACTTACAACTACCCCAACCATCAGCAATGGATGGTTAACACCAATGGATATTTTTCCAAAAATGGTTTGTGGTTTTGTCATTGATGAAGATCTGATTGTTTTGGCCATCAACAACTAATAGACAGACACTTTTTATTTATGAGTGCAGGGGCACGGAGCTAAGCCCTAGTTAAATAAAGAAAGTGTAAATACTGGCTGCTGTATTATTACACTGCGATTTATAATTCAGTTTGAACATACCTCACCCAAATCTAACTCTGCACATGTTACATCTGCCCCACCTGCAGTGCAGCGTGGGTCTTTTGACCTGTTGTGTGCTTTTTTGCTTTGCTGAGGACCTGAACCCAGAGAAATTCCTTGTGGCTTTTGGAATCACTCAAAGTGGTAGAAAAGGTTCCACTTTAAAGCGGTTTTCCTGGTACTTGTAGTTCATCAATAGACACATAGGGGTCAATCCTATTAGCCACAATGTTATCACTGGTGTGAATCATTGTGACAGTGGACGCACTTTACGCCACACTTTACCACATATTGGAAAGCAAGCAATTCTGTGAAAGGGTGCAAGATCAGGTGCTGTGGTTCCGCTGAATAGCACCATCAACTGTGACCATTGATGGTTAATTCATAGATCAATGACAAGCCCTACAATTCACTCTTCCACTAAGTCTACAGTATGTGACTGTGAAAGCAGCAGCACAGCATACTTAGTGCTTATGGTAAAAAGGTAGGTCCAAATTCAGTAGATCAAGGAGAACATCACCACCAGACCATCAGGATGTGTATTGAGGTGAGGCAAAGCCTCCTCTGCCATGTATTTTACATACATGACATACCTAATACTAGCCAGCTCCTCCCCAGCCAATTACCTCAGCACACGTCACTGAGGAGAACCACCTGAATCCTGCACTGCAATATAAAACTGATTTATATAAAACCATGCAATACAAAACACTTTTATCTTAGGTCAAAATGTCATAATTTTTTTAAGCATCTTCAGAAACAAAAACTGGGAGTCAATAGGTTGACAGGTAAAAATAGACAGTGGTTAAGACCGACAAGTTCAAAAAGTTGACAGGTTCAAAAGGTCAACATGAACATGGTGGACACACTTTTTTTTTTTTTTTGAGGAGGTTCTAATTTTGTACGTTTCCTACTATGTGACCACAATTAGTACAAGTGTGTGACGTTTCACTTGGCTTGTCACGGCTTGGGCCAGCTTTCTGTTCCCAGCTGTTGTTCATACAGTATGGACAGTAAATCATAAAAAATGTGGGAAAACATGAAAACCTAAGAAAATGTGTGTTAACTCTTTGTGTGTTGTCATGCCCACCTTTTGAACGAGATGACCTTTTGAACCTTAAACACACAATCTACCGTTTAATATGCTGTCAACCTTTTATATATATCAGCCATTACTCTGGTTGACACACAAGGCTGCAAACCCCCGCAGGTATGCGGATGGATGAATTGCATAATCATCCATTCGCAGCCATGGGTGCGAACGAGAAGTCGTTCGATGGTCATCTGAGACAGTTCTGTAGTATCTCAGACCTGCGGGCACCCTGAGCGAGGACAGGCGTCAGCTGCCCCCCGCTCCCCCGCACCCGTGTCACTGGGCAATTTGCATGGGAATATGCAAATTGCCTGGCCCGTCACCCCCCCTCCCCCCCCCCCCCCCCATCCACCCAGACTTCTGTGTGTGATCGCTGTGGGTGCACGCACACAGCAACTGCACATGCGCATCAAAAACCTATGCGCAGTCGCAATCAGCCCCCCGTGCGGACGCGCGGGGGACCGATTGAATCTGAATAACCTCCACTGATCTATGCATGCCCACCATATGCTGTCATCTAAGGCCCTGGTGACCATTTTTCGGAACCTGTGTTACAGCCAATGAAGCTGGGAATATTTTTTGGGTTAAGACAGAACAAAATCTAAATATTAATATCTAATATTTAAAAATCTAAATATTAACGGATTCTACATTAATGTCCAACAGGCGGTTTAAAAATTGAAGCTAGAAATGGCTTTGGTTCATTTGTCAAGTACATGACTAAAAACATGCCTGAAACTATCTAATCAACCATAAAGTACATATTTGACCAAAAGAATAAGGTTTTGACATGAATATTATGGGAAATCTGTGGGGAGATGTGAAACACGGAATACGGTTCATGCAATGTTTCTCAGATACAAGAGTTCAGCATTGGGAAAGGAACTGCAGGTTTCCAGATAACGGAGGTAATTACAAGGCCCTGACTCACAGGGCGCTTGCACATTTGCACTGCATATTCAGAGATGTTTCAAGCCTAGGAGAGATAAAGCAGAGAGAGGTAGAGTACCAACTAATCGGTTTCTGTCACTTTTCTAGAAGAGCAAGTAAAATGACAGAAGCTGATGGGTTGGGACTTGAACACACTTCACTTTATGGAGGTCATTCTTGTCTGTGCGCTCCCCTGCGTGTTCTCACAGGGGAGCGATGTTTTGCATCGTTTGTGAACGAACACACCCACACGGAGCAGTGCAGGTGGGGGGCGTGGGGCAGCGGGCGTGGGTCGCGCCCATGGGCCCAGCATCCCCATGAAAAAGCTGGGCGTTCCCATAGTGATTCACCCATGACGCGGGTGCCGGGGGCGGGCAGCTGACCTCACCAGATGTCAGCTGCCCGCCCTCTTCACGTCCAAGGGGGCCACAAATCTGAGACACCAGAGAGTGTCTTAGATTTGTGAACGCCTTAGAAATCATTCGATAGTCGGTGACCATCGAGTGATTCCAGCCCCGCACGCAAGGCTGTGAATGGATTTATGGATGTATCAAATCATACATTCGCATGCGTACGGGAACACGTTTGTGCGGGCAACCAGAATAATCTTCAATATCTCTCCACCATTTAAAAACACTCCCCCATAATGTGATGAAAGAGCCTGTCTTCAACCTGTATTAATCAGTGGCGGCTCCTACCGTTATGGAGGAGGGGGGCTGCCGCAATGCGGGCCCCCCTCCGCTGCCGTCCCCAGCCACCACCGTGCTCCTCGGCTGCCATGGTCCCCTGCGCGGTGCCAGCGCATGCGCAGTAACTTCATACATACTGCACATGTGCTGGCCCAAGCCTCCATGGGCTGCCTTTGCAGCAGCCCCCGAAGGCTTGATCGAGTTCCCGGGTCCGCATGCGCAGTATGGTCCGCGGTACTGCACATATGCAGAACCCGTTTTGGGGGCTGCCGCGCATTTACGCACAGGGAGGCATCCCGGAGGGAGGGAACACCTCCCGATGGGACGCCTTGAGTGACTGGCAGGTCGGACTTCCGATAGGAAGTCACTGCCAGTCACATTGAAGCCAGAGCAGTCTCACAGACTGCATCTGGCTCCACTTTAGGCAGAGACAGTGGCAGATTTTACCTGGGGGGGCAACAGCCCTGCAGCCCATAGGTAAAAACCGCCACTGGAATAATTCATGTACCTAACTAAGATCATTTTTCATTGTATTAGACTTAATTAGTTTAATCCTTTGAGTGCCAAGTGAATTCGCCAAAATAGGTGTGAAAATTGGCAAGCAAACATTTTTAGCAATCACAATGACCTGTAATGTTTACATTATGTAGGAAATATAATGTTTTTCAACACAACATATTTTACTTGAATTTATTTAACAAATGTGAGTTGAATGTATTTTTTTTTTAATTGAGTTTTTATTTATGCAAAAAGACATATAATTTTGAGACAGACATAACATACATATTAGTACATACAAAAATATAAAAAGAGAGACACAAAAATACAACAAGGTCAAGCAAATACATTTTCTCCCATATAGCAAATGCGCACCACATCCTGGAAGGTAGAGACTTACTTAACTAATGGAGAGATACACTGACTGTTGATCGCCTAGTTTCAGGCGGGGTGGAGTAAAACATTCGCTCTGAACAACCTTGAAGGTTTCTTATTTTCTTGAGTATCTAGTTGCTTCTGCACGGGCGATTGATCGCTGTATGGTTATTAGCCCCTATTAGTTTATATGAAGTGGCCTAGTGGTCCAGTTGGACCGTACTAGCTAATTAGCCTTGCCCAGATAAAACCTTCTACTATTGTTGTTTACTACTCATGTCATTAGCCTATAGTGTATATAAGGAAGGAGGAGAGAGAACGAAAACTAAATACTCTGTACACTGTGTAACCAATACCCATACAACCGTGCCTATAGTACGTGGTTCTAGCCCGTGTTTACGTGCCCCCCTTTCCCACCCTACCCTCCCCCCCGTTGCTATATTTCTTCATTAATTCCTATAACTCAACACATCTACAATTCCAGTCTATACATGAGGAATCAAAATACTACTTTACATTATTTTATCTTTATATCCTCCCCCCCCTAACCCATTTCTTTACATTACATAGCTTATGTTTTGTAAATTTTTCTTAACGTGCCCTTGTGGCTGTTGCAAGTGTTTTAAAATATTTAGATCTGTGCCATGTTTCCCAAATAGCATGGAATTTGGTGCTAGTGCCTCTTGAAGCATATATAAATTTTTCATGTGCATACGTGACATTTACTTGATTTATCCATTCCTCTATTGCTGGGCCAGTCGATGCCATCCATTTACGTGCAATAGCTAGTTTGGCCAGTGCTGTAAGGTTCTGGAGCAATGCTTCTACCTCTCTAGGACCTCTCTCATTACCTCTAGGCCATACCCCCAGCAGTATATTTGTCTCGGAGTAGGCATTCGGAGGTATCCCCAACTCGCCTATTATCTGGCGGAGCTCTCCCCAAAAGTCTCTCACCTTTTCGCAAGCCCACAGCAAGTGCCAAAAGGTGGCCCCATTATCCCCGCATTTTGGACATTTATCATTTTTTAAACTGTTCATTTTATTTAACCTAACCGGGGTTATATAGGTCCTGTGTAGAATGTTAAACTGGACTTGTTGTGTCCTAGTGGAGTTTGTAGCCCTACCTGGGTAGGCTAGAGCTGCCTGCCATTCGTTTACATCTAGATCTGGTATATCCCCAATCCAGTTCCGCCTAAGCTGATATAGATCTGTATCATTAATATTACGCTGCACATATCCATATAATTTGGAAATCTGTTTTCGGTGAGATATTTGTTGAATAAATGTTTTAATTGGGGTTTCCTCCAACCAGCCTTCCCTACCTGCACTATACTGGGTTAGAGCACTCCGGACCTGTAAAAATCTAAAAAACATCTCCCTGGGTAGCCCATATTCAACCTGCATCTGCTCGTATGATTTGAACCTTCTCTCTTGATAGAATTGGCCAATTGTGCATATGCCATACTTTGACCATATATTCCCACCCTGCTGTTTCCTCACTGCTTGGACTGTCGTGATAGATAAGATAGAGGTCTCTGGGTCCACCCCTGTGAATTTATCCTGCTTGCAGACTATTCTCCATATTCTAATGGCTTGATTAATTATCGGAGGGTAGGCCTTGCGGGTGCCATTTGATAACAGCATCTGCAAGGAAGTAATCCTGTTGTCAACGCTGTTTATTAAACTATTCAGTTCCTTAGTTGCGTCAGCTATTGTTACCCAGGTTTTCAACTGGGCCATCTGAGCTGCATGATAATAGTTTTTGAAATTCGGTAATGCGAGTCCCCCTTTTGCTTTTGTTCTCCACAACGTGGCTAGTTTGACTCTGGGTCTTTTATTACCCCATATGAAAGCGGATATTATGCTATTTAGGTTTCTAAAAAAATTATCATTAATATATATTGGCGAGTGCTGGAGTATGTATAGGATCTTGGGCAGTATAACCATTTTTACCAAATTGGTCCGGCCAATTAATGTCAATGGGAGTTTTACCCAACATTTACATTTGTTCCTTACCTCCCCTAATGCTGGTGATAGGTTACCTTTCAAATATTCTTCTGGTTGTCTGGACACTTCGATCCCTAAATATTTAAAGCTGTTTACTTTTTCCATGGGGTTACTTACATGTTGTTCATCTGACCAATCCTTTCCTATTGCCAGTAGGTGGGATTTGCTCCAGTTAATGGTGAGCCCAGAAAATTCCCCAAAGATTTTAATCTGTCCGATTAAATGTATTTAACAAACAACTTTTCTGACACCTCCTGCTTAAAACCCAAAAAGTCAGAAGGATCGTGAGGCCCCGCTTTCCCCCGCTGGAATTTTTTGAATATCAAGTACAGCTGGAGAATTATAAGATGACAATGAGTCAGTTATATCAATGATCCCATTTATAATAATGTACGATCATTAATTACCTGCTGGTTTGTCTGCTTGTACTGTATGTGTCAAACAAATTATTTCCTGGACAACCCCACTATAGCCAGATGTCCTTGTGATGTCTCCTAGGATTCCGAACCATTGGATGAAATGTGCATGTGCCGATGGTAAATAACAGAGAGGGATCTGAGATGTTGTGGAAAGCAGCACATAAGCTACTATAGTTAACATAATTTAAACATGGCATTAGCTTAATAACTAGAGATGTTCAGACTCGGATTCCAGAGATCCGAGCCCCCACGGACGTCATCATTACGAGCCCGGTTCCGAGCAGCGCTCGGAGATTCCCGCCTGACTCGGCTCCGTCCGCGTGGTCAGAACGTCATCTCCCGGCGCCGGATTTCGCGAGGCTTTAAAAGCGGCTGCTGCGCCCACCATCTTCACTCCAGTCTAGTAGTGGGTTGGGAGAGGGTGTGTTGGTGCTGCTGCTGGGGCTTAAACTTGAGCTTGACCTTGAGCGCAATATTTTTTAATCGCTGGTGCTGTCTCTCAGTGATGCTGTGTAGTCTAACTGTGTACTTGTAGTACTACTGTCTCCTCTGTGCGGTCTACCTCTGGTGTGCTGTGCTGTAATTAATTATTTTATTCGCTGGGGCTGTCTCCCTCAGTGCTGCTGTGTACTCTGTTCTCCTCTCTGCTTAGGAGAACAGTCTAACTGTGTACCTGTAGTACTACTGTCTCCTCTGTGCTGGGGCCTACTTCTGGTGCTGTGCTGTGCCTGTAATATTATATTATATATTAATAATTAATTAATTATATTATATATATAGTCCACTGGTGCTGCCTGCACTGAATCTGCCAGTATTATTTAGTTACTCAGGCAGCAGCACTGCCAGTGGCAACAGTGGACTACCTAGTGTACCTACCTAGTACATACTAGGCTGCTATATCTAATTTAATTAAAAAATAATACTTGTGCTGTGTAGGACTGTAAAAAATAATTCCATGCTGCTGGTGCACTGACGTGTGCCACTGAGTGCCACTACCAAGCAGTACCTAATATAAAATTAATTATTATAAATTCTGCTGGTGCACTGCATAAAGCTACTGGTGGTGTGTAATATAATAACTACCTTTTGTGGTGACCACTGGCAGTGCTACTGCCTGCCTGCCTGCCTACCAAGTAGTTTATTTTCTCTACCCACTAGGCTGCTATATTATTAAAAATTAATTTAATTATATATAGTCCACTGGTGCTGCCTGCCTGCACTGAATACTGTGAATAGAGGTTGCCAGTATTATTTACTCAGTCCACTGTTGCCACTGGGTGTCACTGCCTAATAATAAAATTAATTATTATAAATTCTGCTGGTGCACAATACTAGTATTGCTGATGTAACTACCTGTCTTGTGCCTAGTACTGTCTTATCTACCTGTCTGGTGCCTAGTACTGCCATATTTACCGTCTGGTCTGGGGCTCACTGCCTAATACTGGCGTATCTACCTGTCTGGTCTGGGGCTCACTGCCTAATACTGCCATATCTACCGTCTGGTCTGGGGCTCACTGCCTAATACTGCCGTATCTACCGTCTGGTCTGGGGCCCACTGCCTAGTTCTGCCTTATCTACCTGTCTTGTGCCTAGTACTGTACTGTCTTGTGCCTAGTACTGTCCTGTCTGGTGCCTAGTACTGCCGTATCTACCTGTCTGGTATCTAGTACTGCCGTATCTACCGCTGCAGTGCCACTCTTACATGAGCCACGGGTTTGTGCCGCACACTTGTGTGGCTTAGCATAGTTATCCAGCTACCTCGGTGCAACCTTTTGCCCTAAAAACAATATTGTAAGGTGTAAGCTGTTCGGAATAGACTGGAAATGAGTAGAAATTAATGTTATTGAGGTTAATATAGCGTAGGAGCAAAAAAATTAAAAATTCTGCGATTTTAGCAGTTTTTATGCTTTTTTAACAAAAAAATCAGAACCCAAAACCCCAAAAATCCAAACACAAAACACTTAGGAGGTGTTTTGCCAAAACCCATTAGAACCCAAAACCTCAAGGTAATCAGAACCCAAAACCCGAAAAGTGGCCGGTGCACATCCCTATTAATAACACATATGTCCAGATCACGGCCACCAAAAAAAGAAAAAGAATAACAATAGCTACAGATAATGGGGAATTTACTAAGATGAGATTTCTATTTCACATGGGATGTTGCTATGGGCAACCAATTAGATACTATCTATTACTGTATCTTCTAGAAAGTGCTAAATTAATAAGAAGTACATTCTGATTGGTTGCCCATAGCAACATCACATGTGAAATTCAACTCCCATCTTAGTAAATCTCCCCCAATATGTCTCTGAGGATTTACCACTATTACTAATTTGCCACATCTCGCCCCCAAGATATTTGGGGGCACATCTAACAAGTGATATCCTTACTGAAGCTCGTTAGGAATGATAAATGGTGGTCCAGCCAATTAGCTCCTAGATGTCATGTGTTTGAAAATTGACAGCTGGAGCAGGGGGCTGCTCGGGGAGGGCTGAACACACCCCAAAAGTGATAAAAATGGGGGTTGTGGCACTAGGCCATGTCCCTCCAACCGAGGCCACGCCCACATAACACGAAGCGCCACCCATTTTTCAGGATGGCTGAAACTTTGGTGTAGCAGGTCCATGTTGGGAGGTATGCATTTGCAGTCATTTCAAAGACCCCAATGACACCCTTGAATTAAATGGTTACATTTTACATGCAGTTTAGAAAAACAAAATATTTTTACTTAAAAAAAAACTTGATTAAATTTTAAACGCAGAATTTCTCTGCACATGTTACATCTGCCGCCCCCCCCCCTGCAGGGGATGCGGTCATTTGGTCTACTGCATTATGGTCGACAGTCATTAGGTCGAATCCATTAGGTCGACATGCTAAAAGGTCGACATGACTCTAGGTCGACATGGGAAAAGGTCGACATGATTCTAGTTCGAAAGGTCATTAGTTCGACAGGTCATTAGTTCGACAAGGTCATTAGTTCGACATTGTCTATGTCGACATTCACAAGGTCGACATGGAGTTTTTCACTGTTTTTTGAGCCAACATGTGCCGACAGGCGGTATTTCATGCCCTACCATCCACTAAGGCGTGGTGGGAGAATAAAATAGTGTGCCGAGCGTAGCGAGGCACCGTGCCCGACGCATTGCGAGCGCAGCGAGCGATGCGAGGGGATGCAGTGCACTTTAAACTGTGTCCATGTCGACTGTGTTGACATTCAGGTAAAAAAACAGTGAAAAACCCCATGTCGACTTTGTGAATGTTGACATAGACAATGTCGAACTAATGACCTTGTCGAACTAATGACCTGTCGAACTAATGACCTTTCGACCTAGAATCATGTCGACCTTTTCCCATGTCGACCTAGAGTCATGTCGACCTTTTAGCATGTCGACCTAATGGATTCGACCTAATGACTTTCGACCATAATGCAATAGACCAAATGATCCCAACCCCCCTGCAGTACACATGGGTTTTGTCCATTAGAGAGAAAATTAGCTTTTGTGAGTGAACCAGAATTAGTTCCAAAATACAGTATAAGGGTTGAGTAGGGCAGATAACAAATATATGTAGCTTCTATACCTGCTGTGGCCCAGTGGGCTAATATTTGCACTTGAATTAGGGGCAGAGGTGAAACTACCATTGGTGCAGAAGGTGCATTGCACCGGTGCCCCTAAGGACTAAGGGGCCCACTGTTGTGTGGCATATTGTGAACTTGGAATAGAGTGGGACAACCACTCACAAGTTCCGCCAATGCTTAGGGCAGGGGTGGCCAAAACTGTCCTAAAGATCTACCAACAGTTCATCTTTTTTAGGATCTATAGTAGGAATGAATGCAGCAGGTTTGATAATGTGACAGTAGGGGACAGTAGGGGGTAATTCAGACCTGACTGCAGCGCTGTGAATTTGCAGCAGTCAGCGATCAGTTAAGCCGCTGCCCTGCTCCATTGGAATCCCGCCTTGCAAATGAATGTGCTTGCTGTGCTAATGGATGTGTACGGGTGTGTATCCATTCACACCCATGCGAATATGTCTGAAATCCTTCGTAACGGACTCACCATCGGATAATTTTTACATAAGGAACAAGTCACAGCAGTCGCTGTGTAGCCTGAGATTTATAAAATGCTGCGATGAAAAACAGGCACAGCCAGGCTTAACCTGATGTCTAGAACCCTCCCTATAGTCAGCTTTGCACACCTCAATTTTCCCCGACACGCCCAGCGATCTTTCTTGCCCCTCCTAAAAAACAGTCGGTTTCCAGCTCCCCACTCCCTGTCAATCACCTTGCAAACAGCCAGGGAACAGAACTAGTTGCAGGAGTTCATCACAGGACGGCCTTGCGCCTGCTTACTGTAATCCTTACACATGCGCAGTGTATCAATAGTAACCCGCTGTGCAAATTCGCAGCTGTGTGATCAGGTCTGAATTAGGCCCTTAGTACATTCTTTGTAGGATATATATTCATATAGTCAGAGATAAGAGGCCTAATTCAGAACTGATCGCTGCTGTGCTCCGTGGCCGATTATCGATGAACAAGTACAGTATATCTATAAAGGAAAATGAATAACTTACTCTAGCTTTGCTGTACCTCCCTTTTACAGCTATTTCGTCATAAGATTGTCTTCAAGCTATTTTAGGCTGTGCAGGCAAATGATTTACCGTAGAAGCAGCAATCCTTGTTAACCACAATCCCAATATGTACATATCACAGTAAAGAACCCAGCATAACCGCAATATAAGAGTGACAACAGATGAATAAACAGGAGACACCAATAAAAATGATGTTGAAAAAGGTGTGGCCCAGAGCAACCAATCAGGCTGCACTTGATAGAAAGTGGTATCTGGATTTGTTCTCCCTATTTATAATTGTGTTGTAATAAATAGACATCACTATAAAAGGGTCCATTGTTCAATAATCACTTACTCAATGCGATCTGGCCAGAATTACAGTGCAGGATGTAAATATATTGGCAGAATGTAAAATTCTATGCCCGTGGGGAAAGGGGCTCTGAAATGAGCCAGTCCCTGTAATGTGTTCAGCACGCTTCGGGTTCGCGTGGATCTTGGGGGGTCGGTAAAAATTGTGGGGGACATTTCACTGCTAAGGGTGCCTATTTGGGCTCTGTGGCCCATTTAACATTGATTCCTATGGCTAAATCGCGGGCATTGAGGCATTGAACTGAAAAATCGTGTCCATTGAAAAATGTAACATTGATCCCTATGGGAAATCGCGGGCATCGCGTCGGTCGCGTCGCACCCGTTACTTTAGTGCATACGATGGACGCGATGCCCGCGATGGGCGCCGTCCTAGGTAAAGAGTACCTAAAAAGGTAATAGTCCTTTCAGTTGACGATGATAGCAATGACAAGTCTTGTTCCACAATGTTCTGTAAAAACATTCAAACCACAGAAAATAAAGTGTTCATAGTGCAATTCTCTATAAAATTCTTCTTTTACACATAATTTGTATATAAAAACTCATTCTGGATTTAATAGTCTACTAAACTAAATACAGATGGAGCGCCTTTCATTCAGCGCCAGATCACCAGAATGTTACCGCTGGCGATTGGGCACCAACGGGGGAGCGGAGTGGAGGGCAGCGGTGGGCTGTGTCGGAAGGGGACGTGCGAGCGTCTCATGTGCACGCATTCCCTTCCTGGCGGTTGGCGATCCAACCACCAGACCCCGGCTGCATGACGGCGGCTACATCTGTATTCAAATCGCATTTGAAGGAGAGGATTGTATTTGAGGACAGTGATCGTATTCTGCCCAAATCCCACAGCGTGGCACCCTGCACCTGGCCCCTAGAGACTTAGAAGCTTAGAACCTCCTTTAGTTCCTCATAACTATGCTTTGTAAAGCGCTGCGTAATATGTATGCGCTATATAAGAAACTGTTAATAAATATATATATATATTAGGGTATATATATTAGGGCGGAGTGAAAAAACTGAAATTGAGAAATGCTAGTGTGGGAAAGTTGTGACTTGACCTGAATAAGAAATGTGCAAAAGCTTTTTGATCTGAGTCAACATCTTCTGTTCTGGCAAGAGGCCTGAAGTTTCACATTTTTGGTGAAAATTACGAAAACTGTGAAGATGCTCCGATCTAGTTAAAATTATGTCATGATGTCTTAGAGTGGTTTATTAATATACTATGCACATTTCTTATTCAGGTCAAGTCACAACTTTTCCACACTAGCCGATTTTGAATTTCTCAATTTCAGTTTTTTCACTCCGCCCTAATATATATATATATATATATATATATATATATATATATATATATATATCTGGAGAAAAGGGGGGTGGAGGGAAGCGCTCGATAGTGCAATATTATTTTGATAAAAAGGTTTTATTTTAAACACATAAAATCAGACCATCGGTACACTGCTCGTACCATTAAATTCCTCAGTGTGGGCTATTAGTACCACATGGTGTAATTGATAATATAAACCCGGTCACCCGGTCACCGTCTGTTCTTGTAGCTGCCTCCTGGCAGGGACCGCTCCGTCACCTTTAGCGCTTACAGCACCTTCCGGCAAGGACTCAGCGTGTGCCCCTCAGCTTCCCGGCAGCAAGACTTCAGACACGGTGGGTTGGTTTGCGTCAGGTAGGACACTCCCAGACGCGTTTCGCCTGTTGCTTCGTCAGTGGGATGTCCTACCTGACGCTGTCTCCGTCTATTTCTACCCAGAACAATCAGCAATTAACATCAGCTGGTAGCTTAACCCCGCTCACTCAGGACACGGTTCAGTCTTATTTAAGAGTGGCTGCAGCTTGACAGACACAGCCTGTAGCTGTCAGTCCAGTGACTAAGCCATTTTATAACATGGTGACCTAAAATTCATTATAAAACTACAAAAATACAAAAACACATAAAGACAAACATTACTATGAAGCGGGACAATATTTTTTAAAGTGCATAATTGGACTGGAGATACAACTTCAAGAGAAGACTTCACTGGGCATTCGAGATTTTTCTACGGACCTTCCCTGTATTTTAAATTTAAAGAATGCCTTAATACGTAATGATTAATATTTAGCCATGTCCTGGGTCAGCGCGGTTTTACAAACATTCTCCACAACATATATACCAGGCAGTTTGTTCAGGGGATCAGAAATATCTAACAAGCAATTTAACTGGCGTGTTACATACACACCAGACGATTTTTTCAAATATACGGGATTAATCATAATCCTTTGCTACGCCGCTCCAATGGGGCTTTTTCAGGGAAATAGTATACATGTACAGTGTCTACATATTTTTATGTTTCGCCGTTCACAAACATGCAAAGGAGAAGCAGAGAGAAATGAATGAAATGGGCACCAAAAGAACAAATCCAATAAAAAAAGGAACAAATCCAATAAAAAAAGAAATCTATATAGAATCAAGGGCTTATCAAGAGCATTTCTTAAACACACATCACGTCGATATATCAAAGAAACGGGGCTTCTCAAGTATTAGCAATAAATGGTGTTATCTCACAATTTTCATTAAGCCCATTGGGTATAATGGTATCTAAGGTAAGTATCCAATGGGTCTCCCTTCTTAACAATTGCTTATCAAGATCGCCACCTCTCTTGTCTGGTAAAACTAGTTCAATGCCCTTAAACTTAAGGCCACTCGCATCCCCTCCATGATGTTCCAAAAAGTGTCGGGGTACACTATGATTATTAACTTTATTTTTAATGTTCCTAGTATGCTCTAGGATCCTTATTTTTAGGACACGTTTGGTCTTTCCTATGTATAGGTAGCCACACGGGCAGGTTAATGCATATATGACTGATTTACAATTACAATTAATAAAATGTCTTATTTTGTATTTATTTCCGTTTTTGTCCTCAATCTCCTTTGAACCCCTTTCACCCAGTTGACACACCTTGCACTTTCCACACGTGTAGAAGCCAACGATGCCACCCAACGGGCGTACCACCTTTGTTTTTATTGGCTCCAAGCAACTCTTGGACACAAAAGATTTTATATTTTTGGCCCTTCTAAAAATCAGGTCTGGTTTATCGGGCAGTTCATTTTTTAATACAGGGTCCAACTGGAGAATATGCCAGTTTTTCTTTATTATACTTCTGATCTGTCTTTCAGCATTATTGTAGCCTGTAATGAAAGGACACACCATTTTTTTGTCATTATTTTTCGTTTTATAAACTAGCAGGTCAGATCTATTTGATTCAAGTGCCCTATTCTTTGATGATTCAATTAGAGACATAGGATAGCCTCGCTCAAGGAACCTCTGTGTATACAGATCTGCTTGTTCTTCAAATTTATATTGTTCACTACAATTTCTCCGTAGCCTGGAAAACTGAGAGAACGGTATATTATTTTTCCAGGCCGGTAGATGGCAACTGGTATATTCGAGATAGCTGTTAGAGTCTACCGCTTTAAAATGTGTACAAGTTTCTATTTTATTGTCATGGCTACTAATGCTAAGATCCAGAAAGTCCAGTTTGCACTCATCAGCCACATAAGTGAATTTTAAGTTGTACTCGTTTACATTTATTTTATCAACAAATTCTTTAAAATCAGGGATAGACCCGTCCCAAATCACTATCACGTCGTCTATATAGCGACGGAAGACGATGATGCGTGGGTCAGCATATGTCTCCAACATCTCGGATTCCCACTGCCCCATGTACAGGTTTGCGAGACTGGGCGCGCAAATACTACCCATCGCAGTCCCGCAAACCTGCACATACCACTCCTCCAGGAACATAAAGTAATTGCAACTTAACACGAACCCCAAACATTTGCAGATGAAATCTACTTTAGCTCTCTCTACTGTTTCATCTGACCTCAAAACCCTCCGGACTGATTCAATACCACCTGCATGTGGTATTGCCGTATACAAAGATTGTACATCTATGGAACACCATTTGTAAGAGTCTTTCCACTCCAACTCATCTAATGCTTTTAAAATATGCGTGGTGTCCTGTACATAAGATTTTAATTTTGGAACATACCCTTTAATCTGGCTATCCACATATTCCGAGACTCTTGAAGTCAGTGATCCTATGCCACTTATGATAGGGCGACCAGGGGGGTGGGAAATGCTCTTATGAATCTTAGGTATATGGTAGAATACCGCTATACGTGGGGTTCTATTGAGGAGGTAAGCAAATTCCTCCTTACAGATACATTTACTTGTTAGACCCTCTTTGAGTATTAACTCTAGCTCTTCCAAATATTGTTCTGTCGGGTCCTTAACCAATTTTTTTATAGGATACTCCATCATTTAACAGATTGTAAGCCTCTTTCACATAGAACTCCCTGTCCATAAGAACAATCCCACCCCCCTTGTCAGCATTTTTAATCACCAGATCTTTATTGTCAGAAAGATTTTTTAATGCTTTTGTTTCAGATGCTGTTAGATTTTTAGCTTGCCTAGTTGTATCAATTTTTTCAAAATCTTGTTTAGCAAGCTTTGCAAATAGTTCCACATACGGACCTTTTGATTCCACCGGGAAAAAGGTCGACTTTAATTTTAGTCCTGAGCTATTTTGGTTTTCCCAATTTTTTTCTATAGCGTTAGATTTTCTCAGGTAATGTCGTTTTAACGTTAAATTACGTACGTATAGGTTTAGGTCTATGTAAAGTTTTATTTTATTCAAATTACAGGTCGGGGCATAAGAGAAACCTTTTTTAAGCACTTTTTTCTCTTCATTTGTCAGGCTATGTTTAGATATATTGAAAATACCCTGATCCAGATCATTTACTTCACAATTCTCATTTTTGCTTCTCTTTTTGGACCCTCGTTTTCCTCTCTTTCTGTTCTTCTGCGTTTTGTCCCTAGGGGAGTGAGATTTGGGTCTAACTGGCTGTGATTCTGCCCCATCCCTCTCCGTTCTAAAAAAACCTCCTGATTATTTTGGGAACCAAGCCGGTCAAATCTGTTTGGATGGCTAAAGTCTCTCCACTCATCTCGTCTGCTGTTTTTACGTATAAATTTTTTGGGTTGCTGCCAGTGGTATCTGTCTGTATTTGGTCTCCCATAGGAGGGGCGTCTTGCTGCAGTACCATATTGATTTCTATTACTGTACGGAACGTATGTTCTTGTTGTCTCAGTATTTTGGGACTGATATGTTTCAGGTCTCCTCTTAAATTGGGACCAACTGCGCACCTGTCCCTGTTCGTAATCCTGTTTGTCTCTTTGGTATTTACGCATTTTAGTATCTATTACTTTTTCCTCTATTTTTTGAACCTTTTTATTTATTTCTTTTATGCGATTCTGAAATAAGCTCGTCTCTTTTTGATCTTTAAACTCGCCCTCAAGTTGTTCAAGTTTTTCTTCAGTTTCTTTAAGCGTTTTTTTCTTTTCTGAAACCAATAAGCCAATCAGTTTAAGGGAGCAGTCGTCTAGGATTCTGTCCCATTCTTCAATGAACTTTGTGTTTTCCTGTCCTGTAGTGGGTACTTTCAATAATCTTAAACCTCGTGGTACGCGTTGGCATTTTAAATAATTTTCTAACCCAGTAATGTCCCACCATATTTTCGCTTCTTTAATTAAAAGGCGCTCTAAATTAATGAATACCTCCTCATTCAAGTTAGGTTCTATACTTTGGGTAGGGGCCTGTGGGTTATCTATTATCCTCTCACAAAATATTCTAGCACTTTCTTGGCCTCTCCTCCCATATTGTTCACCGCTTCTAAACATAACAGGACCAAGACACAATAATACAATACACAAACAACAGTTAAATGAAACAATTAAAATAATTAACAATAAAAATCACTTCAAAATGTTCCACGGCTCAGCAGAGCAGCTACCTACAACAGGATCCCTGTAGACACAATTTGCAAGAGGGGGTATGTAGGTGCGCTAGCTTGACTGCCTGGGTTTAAACAAAGTCCATTAATGGATACTCATGCAGTTCATCAGACACTGTTGTCCTTCAATTTTCCTTTTAGCACTAGGTCACTGATTTTGCTGGCCGCTGCTTCCCACCTGGATGGGTCCTGGGATCCAATCAGAACCAATAGTATCTGGAGAAAAGGGGGGTGGAAGGAAGCGCTCGATAGTGCAATATTATTTTGATAAAAAGGTTTTATTTTAAACACATAAAATCAGACCATCGGTACACTGCTCGTACCATTAAATTCCTCCGTAGAAAAATCTCGAATGCCCAGTGAAGTCTTCTCTTGAAGTTGTATCTCCAGTCCAATTATGCACTTTAAAAAATATTGTCCCGCTTCATAGTAATGTTTGTCTTTATGTGTTTTTGTATTTTTGTAGTTTTATAATGAATTTTAGGTCACCATGTTATAAAATGGCTTAGTCACTGGACTGACAGCTACAGGCTGTGTCTGTCAAGCTGCAGCCACTCTTAAATAAGACTGAACCGTGTCCTGAGTGAGCGGGGTTAAGCTACCAGCTGATGTTAATTGCTGATTGTTCTGGGTAGAAATAGACGGAGACAGCGTCAGGTAGGACATCCCACTGACGAAGCTACAGGCGAAACGCGTCTGGGAGTGTCCTACCTGACGCAAACCAACCCACCGTGTCTGAAGTCTTGCTGCCGGGAAGCTGAGGGGCACACGCTGAGTCCTTGCCGGAAGGTGCTGTAAGCGCTAAAGGTGACGGAGCGGTCCCTGCCAGGAGGCAGCTACAAGAACAGACGGTGACCGGGTTTATATTATCAATTACACCATGTGGTACTAATAGCCCACACTGAGGAATTTAATGGTACGAGCAGTGTACCGATGGTCTGATTTTATGTGTTTAAAATAAAACCTTTTTATCAAAATAATATTGCACTATCGAGCGCTTCCTTCCACCCCCCTTTTCTCCAGATACTATTGGTTCTGATTGGATCCCAGGACCCATCCAGGTGGGAAGCAGCGGCCAGCAAAATCAGTGACCTAGTGCTAAAAGGAAAATTGAAGGACAACAGTGTCTGATGAACTGCATGAGTATCCATTAATGGACTTTGTTTAAACCCAGGCAGTCAAGCTAGCGCACCTACATACCCCCTCTTGCAAATTGTGTCTACAGGGATCCTGTTGTAGGTAGCTGCTCTGCTGAGCCGTGGAACATTTTGAAGTGATTTTTATTGTTAATTATTTTAATTGTTTCATTTAACTGTTGTTTGTGTATTGTATTATTGTGTCTTGGTCCTGTTATGTTTAGAAGCGGTGAACAATATGGGAGGAGAGGCCAAGAAAGTGCTAGAATATTTTGTGAGAGGATAATAGATAACCCACAGGCCCCTACCCAAAGTATAGAACCTAACTTGAATGAGGAGGTATTCATTAATTTAGAGCGCCTTTTAATTAAAGAAGCGAAAACATGGTGGGACATTACTGGGTTAGAAAATTATTTAAAATGCCAACGCGTACCACGAGGTTTAAGATTATTGAAAGTACCCACTACAGGACAGGAAAACACAAAGTTCATTGAAGAATGGGACAGAATCCTAGACGACTGCTCCCTTAAACTGATTGGCTTATTGGTTTCAGAAAAGAAAAAAACGCTTAAAGAAACTGAAGAAAAACTTGAACAACTTGAGGGCGAGTTTAAAGATCAAAAAGAGACGAGCTTATTTCAGAATCGCATAAAAGAAATAAATAAAAAGGTTCAAAAAATAGAGGAAAAAGTAATAGATACTAAAATGCGTAAATACCAAAGAGACAAACAGGATTACGAACAGGGACAGGTGCGCAGTTGGTCCCAATTTAAGAGGAGACCTGAAACATATCAGTCCCAAAATACTGAGACAACAAGAACATACGTTCCGTACAGTAATAGAAATCAATATGGTACTGCAGCAAGACGCCCCTCCTATGGGAGACCAAATACAGACAGATACCACTGGCAGCAACCCAAAAAAATTATACGTAAAAACAGCAGACGAGATGAGTGGAGAGACTTTAGCCATCCAAACAGATTTGACCGGCTTGGTTCCCAAAATAATCAGGAGGTTTTTTTAGAACGGAGAGGGATGGGGCAGAATCACAGCCAGTTAGACCCAAATCTCACTCCCCTAGGGACAAAACGCAGAAGAACAGAAAGAGAGGAAAATGAGGGTCCAAAAAGAGAAGCAAAAATGAGAATTGTGAAGTAAATGATCTGGATCAGGGTATTTTCAATATATCTAAACATAGCCTGACAAATGAAGAGAAAAAAGTGCTTAAAAAAGGTTTCTCTTATGCCCCGACCTGTAATTTGAATAAAATAAAACTTTACATAGACCTAAACCTATACGTACGTAATTTAACGTTAAAACGACATTACCTGAGAAAATCTAACGCTATAGAAAAAAATTGGGAAAACCAAAATAGCTCAGGACTAAAATTAAAGTCGACCTTTTTCCCGGTGGAATCAAAAGGTCCGTATGTGGAACTATTTGCAAAGCTTGCTAAACAAGATTTTGAAAAAATTGATACAACTAGGCAAGCTAAAAATCTAACAGCATCTGAAACAAAAGCATTAAAAAATCTTTCTGACAATAAAGATCTGGTGATTAAAAATGCTGACAAGGGGGGTGGGATTGTTCTTATGGACAGGGAGTTCTATGTGAAAGAGGCTTACAATCTGTTAAATGATGGAGTATCCTATAAAAAATTGGTTAAGGACCCGACAGAACAATATTTGGAAGAGCTAGAGTTAATACTCAAAGAGGGTCTAACAAGTAAATGTATCTGTAAGGAGGAATTTGCTTACCTCCTCAATAGAACCCCACGTATAGCGGTATTCTACCATATACCTAAGATTCATAAGAGCATTTCCCACCCCCCTGGTCGCCCTATCATAAGTGGCATAGGATCACTGACTTCAAGAGTCTCGGAATATGTGGATAGCCAGATTAAAGGGTATGTTCCAAAATTAAAATCTTATGTACAGGACACCACGCATATTTTAAAAGCATTAGATGAGTTGGAGTGGAAAGACTCTTACAAATGGTGTTCCATAGATGTACAATCTTTGTATACGGCAATACCACATGCAGGTGGTATTGAATCAGTCCGGAGGGTTTTGAGGTCAGATGAAACAGTAGAGAGAGCTAAAGTAGATTTCATCTGCAAATGTTTGGGGTTCGTGTTAAGTTGCAATTACTTTATGTTCCTGGAGGAGTGGTATGTGCAGGTTTGCGGGACTGCGATGGGTAGTATTTGCGCGCCCAGTCTCGCAAACCTGTACATGGGGCAGTGGGAATCCGAGATGTTGGAGACATATGCTGACCCACGCATCATCGTCTTCCGTCGCTATATAGACGACGTGATAGTGATTTGGGACGGGTCTATCCCTGATTTTAAAGAATTTGTTGATAAAATAAATGTAAACGAGTACAACTTAAAATTCACTTATGTGGCTGATGAGTGCAAACTGGACTTTCTGGATCTTAGCATTAGTAGCCATGACAATAAAATAGAAACTTGTACACATTTTAAAGCGGTAGACTCTAACAGCTATCTCGAATATACCAGTTGCCATCTACCGGCCTGGAAAAATAATATACCGTTCTCTCAGTTTTCCAGGCTACGGAGAAATTGTAGTGAACAATATAAATTTGAAGAACAAGCAGATCTGTATACACAGAGGTTCCTTGAGCGAGGCTATCCTATGTCTCTAATTGAATCATCAAAGAATAGGGCACTTGAATCAAATAGATCTGACCTGCTAGTTTATAAAACGAAAAATAATGACAAAAAAATGGTGTGTCCTTTCATTACAGGCTACAATAATGCTGAAAGACAGATCAGAAGTATAATAAAGAAAAACTGGCATATTCTCCAGTTGGACCCTGTATTAAAAAATGAACTGCCCGATAAACCAGACCTGATTTTTAGAAGGGCCAAAAATATAAAATCTTTTGTGTCCAAGAGTTGCTTGGAGCCAATAAAAACAAAGGTGGTACGCCCGTTGGGTGGCATCGTTGGCTTCTACACGTGTGGAAAGTGCAAGGTGTGTCAACTGGGTGAAAGGGGTTCAAAGGAGATTGAGGACAAAAACGGAAATAAATACAAAATAAGACATTTTATTAATTGTAATTGTAAATCAGTCATATATGCATTAACCTGCCCGTGTGGCTACCTATACATAGGAAAGACCAAACGTGTCCTAAAAATAATGTTCTAGAGCATACTAGGAACATTAAAAATAAAGTTAATAATCATAGTGTACCCCGACACTTTTTGGAACATCATGGAGGGGATGCGAGTGGCCTTAAGTTTAAGGGCATTGAACTAGTTTTACCAGACAAGAGAGGTGGCGATCTTGATAAGCAATTGTTAAGAAGGGAGACCCATTGGATACTTACCTTAGATACCATTATACCCAATGGGCTTAATGAAAATTGTGAGATAACACCATTTATTGCTAATACTTGAGAAGCCCCGTTTCTTTGATATATCGACGTGATGTGTGTTTAAGAAATGCTCTTGATAAGCCCTTGATTCTATATAGATTTCTTTTTTTATTGGATTTGTTCCTTTTTTTATTGGATTTGTTCTTTTGGTGCCCATTTCATTCATTTCTCTCTGCTTCTCCTTTGCATGTTTGTGAACGGCGAAACATAAAAATATGTAGACACTGTACATGTATACTATTTCCCTGAAAAAGCCCCATTGGAGCGGCGTAGCAAAGGATTATGATTAATCCCGTATATTTGAAAAAATCGTCTGGTGTGTATGTAACACGCCAGTTAAATTGCTTGTTAGATATTTCTGATCCCCTGAACAAACTGCCTGGTATATATGTTGTGGAGAATGTTTGTAAAACCGCGCTGACCCAGGACATGGCTAAATATTAATCATTACGTATTAAGGCATTCTTTAAATTTAAAATACAGGGAAGGTCCGTAGAAAAATCTCGAATGCCCAGTGAAGTCTTCTCTTGAAGTTGTATCTCCAGTCCAATTATGCACTTTAAAAAATATTGTCCCGCTTCATAGTAATGTTTGTCTTTATGTGTTTTTGTATTTTTGTAGTTTTATAATGAATTTTAGGTCACCATGTTATAAAATGGCTTAGTCACTGGACTGACAGCTACAGGCTGTGTCTGTCAAGCTGCAGCCACTCTTAAATAAGACTGAACCGTGTCCTGAGTGAGCGGGGTTAAGCTACCAGCTGATGTTAATTGCTGATTGTTCTGGGTAGAAATAGACGGAGACAGCGTCAGGTAGGACATCCCACTGACGAAGCTACAGGCGAAACGCGTCTGGGAGTGTCCTACCTGACGCAAACCAACCCACCGTGTCTGAAGTCTTGCTGCCGGGAAGCTGAGGGGCACACGCTGAGTCCTTGCCGGAAGGTGCTGTAAGCGCTAAAGGTGACGGAGCGGTCCCTGCCAGGAGGCAGCTACAAGAACAGACGGTGACCGGGTGACCGGGTTTATATTATCAATTACACCATGTGGTACTAATAGCCCACACTGAGGAATTTAATGGTACGAGCAGTGTACCGATGGTCTGATTTTATGTGTTTAAAATAAAACCTTTTTATCAAAATAATATTGCACTATCGAGCGCTTCCTTCCACCCCCCTTTTCTCCAGATACTATTGGTTCTGATTGGATCCCAGGACCCATCCAGGTGGGAAGCAGCGGCCAGCAAAATCAGTGACCTAGTGCTAAAAGGAAAATTGAAGGACAACAGTGTCTGATGAACTGCATGAGTATCCATTAATGGACTTTGTTTAAACCCAGGCAGTCAAGCTAGCGCACCTACATACCCCCTCTTGCAAATTATATATATATATATATATATATATATATATATATATATATATATATACAGTATATATATATATCTGTAGAAAAATGTGCTGTATGGAAACTAATTATATCATGTGGTATTTAAGCCCACACTGATGTACTGTGTGGTACGAGCATTTGTAATTCTTTTTATCTTTTACAAAGTGTCAGATTGCCTTTTAATAAAACGTTAATACACTTAAGGTGGCCATACACCTACAGATTTATCTTCAGATCTGGCTGGTTGGAACAAAAATCTGGTAATATCTGAATGGCAGTTTGTCAGTTTTCCAGCATTTCCAAGCAAATGGTCAACTGTCATTTGCTCTTATCCATAACCAGGTTTTTGTTCCAGCCAGCCAGATCTGCAGATAAATCTGTAGGTGTATGGCCACCTTAAGAAGCGCTTCCTTCTACATTTTTCTACAGATTGTCTTAATCCCTACGGATCCAGGGATTCCCCCACTAGTTGGAAAGCTGCGGTCCTAAAGTTTAAAGGATCTAGTGTGTCCCACAAGCAGAAACCTGAAAAAGGACTGTGACTGTACCATCACCCTAACACTCAGGTGTAGTGGTCTAAGAAAAAACACTTATAAGCTAAAAAAACTAGCGCATCTCCAGTTGTATCGATGTGTAGACTTCGGACAAAATCACGGCACTCCAAGGAATTTTTCAGAAAAAGTATATTGAAGAGAAAAACACACCAACGTTTCGGAGTTTAGCGCTCCTTTGTCAAGGTGTTACACTGTATTTCACCTTGACAAAGGAGCGCTAAGCTCCGAAACGTTGGTGTGTTTTTCTCTTCAATATACTTTTTCTGAAAAATTCCTTGGAGTGCCGTGATTTTGTCCGAAGTCTATATATATATATATATATATATATATATATATATATGCATACATACATACATCATACTTGCCTACCCTCCCGGAATCATAGGTGCCGATTCTGTGGGTGCTTGAGAGCCCGAGCACCCAGGGAAATTGATGAGCACCCTCCCGCTCAGCAGCGGCCCACCCGCCCGTGTCCCACTGCACTCCCCCTCTCTCGTCTCTGGAACAGGTACTGTGGGGGCATTTATGTACCTGCACTGTGGGGGCATTTATGTATTTGGCACTGTGGGGACATGTATGTATTTGGCACTGTGGGGGCATTTATGTATTTGGCACTGTGTGGGCATTTATGTATTTGGCACTGTGGGGGCATTTATGTATTTGGCACTGTGGGGGCATTTATGTATTTGGCACTGTGTGGGCATTTATGTATTTGGCACTGTGGGGGCATGTATGTATTTGGCACTGTGGGGGCATGTATGTATTTGGCACTGTGGGGGCATTTATGTACCTGGCACTGTGGGGGCATTTATGTATTTGGCACTGTGGGGGCATTTATGTATTTGGCACTGTGGGGGCATGTATGTATTTGGCACTGTGGGGGCATGTATGTATTTGGCACTGTGTGGGCATTTATGTATTTGCCACTGTTGCCATAATTTGAATATTGGAGACAACTGTGCTGCATAATATAAATCAGTATTATTTTGTGGCCACGCCCCTTTCCCATGATGCCACTCCCCTATATTTTTGGCTTGAGCACCCACCAGCAAAAACATATATCGGCACCTATGCCCGGAATGGCCGGGAGGGTCCAGCAAATTGGGTTCCCCTCCCAGCCCCCCCGGGCTTCTCCCGGAGAGGAGTTTTTAAAAGTCGGCAAGTATGACATACATACATACATACATACATACATACATACATACATACATACATACATACATACATACAAACACACAAAACAAATAAAAACAGTAGATAAAAATGGACTCTCTGTTCTGGTCATTTCTACTACCGTCAGTATTCAGAGATCTGTGTTAGTATGATTTACATTGTGTTTTCAAATGTTGTCATTCTAGTTTGTAATAGTTTTAAGAACTTTGTCAAGGAAGGGGTTAATTCCATCAGAATCCACACAGCCAGACTACTGTACAGGACACTTCCTCTTCAAAAATTTGTAAATCTCTTAAGAGCAGCTGAGAACATAATTGTACAGTATGTAACAAGGAAGGCTATAAATCGCCCCATCACACCATGGCTTTCAAACTCCCACTCAGGGAAGACTTTGAAAATTGGACGACCTCACAAGTTGCTGATCTATTTAAGCAGGTATGTACTCATGGCTATGTGTACTTAGTTATGTCTGTGATCTCTGAAACATGGGAGTCACTGCTCTCATCCTCTGCTGTGTACTCAATGAAGCAGATACGCTGGTTATAGACCCGTAGTATACAGACAATCTACAGTACGTCCCTATAGATTGTAAGCTTGCAGCAGGGCCCTCCTACCTCCAAGTCTGTCTGTTGTTACCCAGTTTGTTTTATCTCTGTCTACTATTGTAAAGCGCAACGGAATCTGCTGCACTATGTAAGAAACTGTAACAGAATCCGCTGCACTACATAAGAAACTGTAACGGAATCTGCTGCACTACATAAGAAACTGTAACGGAATCTGCTGCACTATATAAGTAACTGTACCAGAATCTGCTGCGCTATATAAGAAACTGTAACGGAATCCGCTGCACTATATAAGAAACTGTAACGGAATCCGCTGCACTATATAAGAAACTGTAACCGAATCCGCTGCGCTATATAAGAAACAGTAACGGATTCTGCTGCGCTATATAAGACACTGTAACGGAATCTGCTGCGCTATATAAGACACTGTAACGGAATCTGCTGCGCTATATAAGACACTGTAACGGAATCTGCAGCACTATATAAGACACTGTAACAGAATCTGCTACGCTATATAAGACACTGTAACGGAATCTGCTGCACTATATAAGACACTGTAACGGAATCTGCTACACTATATAAGACACTGTAACGGAATCTGCTGCACTATATAAGACACTGTAACGGAATCTGCTGCGCTATATTAGACACTGTAACAGAATCTGCTACGCTATATAAGACACTGTAACGGAATCTGCTGCGTTATATAAGACACTGTAACGGAATCTGCTGCACTATATAAGTAACTGTAACGGAATCTGCTGCGCTATATAAGACACTGTAACGGAATCTGCTGCGCTATATAAGACACTGTAACGGAATCTGCTGCGCTATATAAGACACTGTAACGGAATCTGCAGCGCTATATAAGACACTGTAACAGATGCCCTTATTCTGATCGGTGCGGATATTCCCGCATTCTTACGGAGCGGTCCGCACGCCACGGTGTTCTGCCGCGTGCGGCCATCGCCCGTAGAAACGCCCACGTGTCCTCCGCATTCGGACGGACTCACTCTTTAAGAACAGGGCGTGTTTACGGACGACATACAAACCATGCGTGTGCGGGAGAAACACTCAGATTCTGCACGGTATTACAGAGTATTACAGAGTATGCTCGGGAATACCGCAT